>NW_012267224.1:23798354-23829580 GCF_000151885.1 Dipodomys ordii
CTTTCTTTCTTTCTTTCTTTCTTTCTTTCTTTCTTTCTTTCTTTCTTTCTTTTTGTCTGTCATGGGTCTTGAACTCTGGGCTCTTCAGCTCAAGGCTAGCACTCTACCACTTGAGCCACAGCACCACTTCTGGGTTTCTAGTGGTTGATTGGAGATAAGAGTCTCACGGACTTTCCTGCCTGGGCTGGCTTTGAACCGCGATCCTCAGATCTCAGCCTCCTGAGTTGCTAGGATTACAGGCATGAGCCACCAGTGCCTGGCACTGTTTGTATTCTTGATGATAGCTATTCTAAGTGGAATAAGATGGAATCCCAGTGTTGTTTTGACTTGCATTTCCTTAATGGCCAGAAATGTGGGGCATTTCTTCATATATCTATTGGGCATTTTTTACCTCTTCTTCTGAGGAGTCTCTAGCTTGTACAAATACTCTTTAATTTGATCTTGACACTAAATCTTAAGATGGTATAAGTTTCATTTTATATAGGAGGAAACCATAATTCTGAGAAGTTGGAGAAGAGGCTTAAAGTCAAGGAATCAATAGAAAGCATCTCTAGGCCTTGATGCAAAATTCTTGAACCTAAATCCAGTGTTCTTTTCTGCTCCACTCGAGAGCAAAGAGCTTTATCCCTATTGGGCTTAGTTTGAGGTACAGTACTCTAAGAAACCATGGAAGATGTGGGTGGCTGGCCTTTGGGGCAGCCAGTGATCCATGTTTGCCAGTTTTAGCATGAGAACCCCATGGCCTAGGGAACCTGTCCTTCCCAAGGAAGCTGGACAGTTGGCCACCTTGCTGACACTTGACCCATATCACCACGAAGAAATACTGTTGACCATTCTTTGTCAGGAACTGGGCTGTGTTCTCTTCACTCTGCCACTTAATAGCCGAGTCTCTAAGTCTCAGGCAAGTCCCTGAGTCCCTCTGGGCCTCAGTCCATTCAAGATACTATAACAAAATCCCATAGCTGGGTGGCTCATAAACCACAAGAGTTTATTTCTTACATATCTGGAGGCTAGAAGTCTGAGATCGGGGTGCCAACATTGTGGCTATCTGGTGAGGACCCTAACGTTTTGGTGGTATGCTCTTATGGTAAAGGGGAACAAGGGCTAATCCTATCCCTGAGGGCTTGAAAGTGAGTATCAACTTACTTCCCAATGGTCCCATCCCCAAAAGCCATCACAAATTGGGGATTGAGATGAATTTTGAGACGTGCACAAATGTTAGTACATTATACTCACTTTCCTCATCTGTAAGATGGGAACAATAGCAATTCCCACATAGTTATGATTCAGTGGATTACTTGTGGAGCACTTAAAGCTGTTTCAGCCTCACCTAGTATGTGGTATGCATGTGTGTGTGTGTGTGTGTGTGTGTGTGTGTGTAGGGGAAATTCATTTAAATGTTTACCAAAAACTAACAAATGGAAGGTGTGCTGTATTCTTCCATTTTGGAAATGATGAGAGATCAGAGAAGGGTGGTCATGCAGGTGAGAATGGCAGTATGTGGGCTGTGTGGTCAGGACACACATTGCTGTTTCTAAGCTCTGAATGTTCCTCTTTGTGTCCCTAGGCCTATGTGAACCTCCTTTTCTGGTACCAGTTCTTTTGTGGGTTTTCAGGAACATCCATGACTGACTATTGGGTTCTGATCTTCTTCAACCTCCTGTTCACATCTGCTCCTCCAGTCATCTATGGTGTTTTGGAGAAAGACATATCTGCAGAGACTCTCATGCAACTGCCTGAGCTGTACCAGAGTGGCCAGAGATCAGAGGTAGGTGTGCAAACAAACATATTTACGATCATACATAGCCTAAGTATTTTCTAATTAGCTCATATACTATCATTTACAGTGAACTATTGAAGAGGTCTGATTGTTTTCACTATACAAACATTGCAATAACATATTAAATTACTAGACCAAGATATAACCACAGTTAAAATGTATGAAAAGTCATAAGCCTATACTTACTAGAAGAAATCCAGTGTTTGAGATCTTACAATGAATGATACATAGCATTTATTAAACCCCTCTATGTTTGCCAACTAGTCAGCCTTCTCTGTTTCATTTATCTTCACAAGAGCATGTTGAGACAGAATGTAGTGTCATTCTCATTCTACATTGAGGGATCTGAATCTCAAAGGCTTTAAGTGATTTTGCTAGAAATTACCCAGCTAATGATAGAGCCAGTATGTATAGAAACCATCCCTGTCTGTTTTTGAAGCTCAGGTTCAATTCTTCAGGTTCTGCTGTCATGCAAAATGGAAATGATCTTATTGGCTCACTCTAAAAGCAAGCCCCACCTCTCTCCTCTCCATCTGCCACTGATACCTCACTCCCTTCTTGTCTCTTTCCTAGAAGATTGTATTGGTTCATTCAATAAAGTCATTGTCTAAAAACTCTTGTTTCTACTTTATCTCACGGAACAACCAACATTAGGATAGCACTTAATGAAAATGTATGTAATGTCTAGGTTCTCAGTACTTGACAGACATAAACATAATCCTCAAAATATCTTTGCATGGCAGATGCTGTTACTATTGGTATTGTGTTGAGGAAAGCCAAGTGCAAGGAGTTAGTTATCTTTGGTCATTTGCTCTTGGTATGAAGCTAGTGGGTGGTATGGTTGAATCCTGGCTCCAAGCCCATGCTGTCTGCCTTTATGCTTCGTGACAGGAAGAATTTTGATGGCCAGAAATGTAGTGTTGCTATAAGAACACTGTATGGATTAGCAAGGGTGGGGATGGACAAGGAGAATTGAGATTGTTTCCAGTTGTTGAGCCTTGTTGTCATTTCTTGGTACACATTGTTCTGTGGAGCTAGCCAATGTTATAAGACATAATAGGTGGCAGATAGCTAGCATGTTGCTTTTGATAAAAGCAGTTTCAAAGAGACCCAAAAAAAGTTTTGTTGGCTTTACTTTCCAGAATCTGTCCTTCCTTTGAGCTTGACTTCCAAACAATTCCTTTGTTTTCTGCATGGCTCAATTCCTAGCTTTGGTATCATGATGCCCTCTTTAGTCCTATGGAATCTCCTCCTACCCCCCATAAACGGGAAGAGATCTTGGAAAGTTCACAGTAAAAGCATTCCCTTCCAAGAAGTAATAATCCCTTATTACCTGTCTTTCACCATCCACACTCTTCTGTCCTAGATTTAAATTCATGTTCAGATGTATCCTTTAGTTTCACAGAAATCCCCATGAATTAAACCCTTCCGTTTGTCTTTTGACTCATCCTAACTTTTCTCTATGTGCTTTTTCACATGGCTGTGGAGAAGTTATGCTTTTTATCTTTCAGTCTACATTTTTTTTGTTTTATTTTAGCAACCTCTATTCCCCCAGAATACAAAATCATATTTTAACTTATCTCCAAATTCTTGTCCAGTGGCATTTAGGTTGCCCCTCTGTTTCTCACACCTTCTTTTCTACCATTGAACAATGCCTCTTCTTAGATTTTATGGCCACAGGGATGAAGAATGACAGATGGACTGTCATCCTTTCCAATGAGCAATAGTAAAAAAGAATACAAAAGGAAATAGATTGAAAGTTTATCTTTGTTGCTTTGATTTTGGAAAAAGGACAGAGAGATAAAAAGAGATCCATGTAAAAGTTCCAAGCGTAGTATTTTGAAGAATGGAAGAATGCACATGAAGAATTTGTATATTTATAAAACCTTGTTCTTTGGCAAACAGACATTTTGAAGGAAGTTTTAGTCTCTCTTTGTATTTGGAAGAAAACAAGAGTAGCTGTCTAGCCTGATTAAGAAAAGACTAGCTTAGGATAATAATAGATCTAGTTCCATTTTTATTCATAGCGCACAGGGCTAAAAAAGCCGTAGTCCTCAGAATCCATCTCACACACTTCATCATTCAGAAAATGAGCTCTCAGACGAGAGGCTGCCGTTTCTCCTTGATCTTTCTATTTATTTCTGTAAGCTGTGGGTAGGAAGAAGTCTGGATATGGAATCTTACAAGAATAGTACCAGGCATCATTAGCTCTAAGTGTGTGTGTGTGTGTGTGTGTGTGTGTGTGTGTGTGTGTGTGTGTGTGTGTATGTTTTGTTGGTACTGTGGCTTGAACTCACAGCCTTACATGTTTGCTTGTTTGCTTGCTCAGCTGGCTGGTGCTGCACCACTTGAACCATACCTAAGTCCAACATTTTACTGGTTTACTGGTGATGGAGTGGTAGAAGTGACTGAGTAAGCATCACTTTCCTACTGGTCTATAATCGCACTATGAGGCGGTAATGGTTAAGTCTGGAATTTGAGTAATGAAGAATAGCCCAGGACATAGAATCCTTAGAAGGGAAAATAGATGAACTTTAAGGAAAAAGCATGTTCATAGAGAAGAATAAGTTCATATTATGTGATAATATTCATAAGAAATGAACCTGAAAAACTACCCGGTGGGTAGACCAGGCAGGATCCTATAGTCGTGGAAAGAAACTTTGGTTTGTTAAATTGTAATAAAAGCTGACTACCAGTGGCTCATGCCTATAATCCTAGCTACTCAGGAAACTGAGATCTGAGGAACACAGCTGGAAGCCAACCTGGGCAAGAAAATAAGTGAAACTCTTATCTCCAAATGGAGCTGCAGTTCCAGTGGTAGAGTGCTAGCCTTCAGCAAAAACAGCTCAGGGACAGAGCCAAGGCCCTGAGCTCAGGACCAGCTCAAAATAAGCAAATAAATAAATAAATAAAATGTAATAGGAATCATTGGACTGAATAGAAGGGGACCCATTTGATTAGGTAGGGGATGTCATAAACTGATTTACATTTTTAGGAAACCATTTTGCTAGTATGGAATGTTGGAAAGAGTAGAGGAGGAGGTTGAATGGCTCTTCAGTCATCCATAGAGTTGGTGGTAAATTGGGATGAAGGAGAGATGGGTGGGTTTGGAGAAGCTTTTGAATAGTATTGTGTTATCAATAGGAGGAAAAGTTCATACTACTAGCTCTTCTTCCAATAAGGGCTGGGACGATAGTCCATTAGTAGAGTATATAGGATCTAGGTTCAATCCCTAGCACTAAGATAGTAATAATAATAATATGAAAAGATCTGGCTATTGAAGTAGATTTTAAATGGATTTAATAAGTTGATTGAGAGTCCCTTTAAGGATTTTTTTTTTGCTATACTCAGTTGTGAACTTTGTGCATTCAACTGCCCTTACTCTTCTATCACTATCTCATCTCACCTCATTTTATGAATGAGAGAAGGAAGCAATAGTTTTCTTTCAGAGAAGCAGAAATGAATTCTGCCTTATGTTGGTTCTTGACTTTGCTCTGACCCTGGCTAATCTCACTCCTTGTCCAATATGTGTTTCATTTCCAGGCATACCTCCCCCTCACTTTCTGGATCACCTTGATGGATGCCTTTTATCAAAGTCTGGTCTGCTTCTTTGTGCCTTACTTTGTAAGTCTTTGTTTGCTCAGGGTATTTGTCATTAATGAATCAATGATGCTTCATTATACTTTGCTTTTGTTATCAGCTTATGGAGGAGTAGATTGTTCATATCATCAGATTATTAATTGACTAGCAGATAACTTTCCAAATGTATTAGGCCATGTATTAAATTAACTGATCCTCGTTGAATTGTCTTGGGTCTTTTGTTAACTCAGACCTGCTTACTAATTTTGTCAATGAATTGAATAAAATTGAATTCTTGACTATATAATTAGACTAGTCAGAAATCAGAAGCATAGTCAGAATGAGAAAGCTTTTTTTAGTGAGTGTTGAGCTAATTCTACCAGGTAACTTCTGGAGAATTCCTACAATTACTCTCTCCCAAACTAATTACGTGTGCTACAGATAGAGAATGAAAATAATAAGACAAAGCAAAATTGTATTTTTTTTTGGGGGGGGTGTCCGGTCATGGGGCCTGAACTCTGGGCCTGGGCGCTGTCCCTCAGCTCTTCAGCTCAAGGCTAGCGCTCTACCACTTTAATCACAGCACCACTTCCAGCTTTTTTCTTTTTGCTTATGTGGTGCTGAGGAATCGAATCCAGGGCCTCGTGCACGCAAGGCAAGCGCTCTACCACTGAGCCACCTTCCCAGCCCCAGCAAAATCGTATTATAATTAATTTAAAAAATTTTAGACCCTGATTAAGCACAAAGCTGCATAGTTCAGCCGGCTGTCTACATACCACTTGTTCCATTATGGATAGTGTTCATGGAAGTACAGTACTGAGAATAATAAAAGATAGTGTCTATTAAGTTACCACTCTTTATTCTTTATTCAAATTAAATCAATCAAATTAACTTTACCAGAATACTCTACTTCAAGAGGAAGGTAGACAGGACAACTTGAAGTGTATACACAAGAGGACGGTGAAAAATCATAAAACTGTTCCATCATTTGACACATTTGACACATTTGAGGCATCTGTAGAGAAGAGAGAAGGAGGAGAGGATTTTTAGTTAGGAGAGGTATGAGCTTAGAGTAGCCATAAAAGCTGCTTTAAGTATTTTGGTAGTGGTACAAATTTGGTATGGCTGATGAATCATGACTCAGAAATAAAGAGGATTCCAATTGGAAAGTTCAAAAATTAGATGGCCTATCTGGGAGAGAGTGATATCTTTTCTGGAAATACTCATATGCCCTAAGTGGCTAGTTAATAGGAACATTGTAGAAAGTGCTTCAGCCCCTGTTCAGTCGTAGATCAAGTGGTGTTTCTCCCGCCATTGAGCACACACCACCTTCCAAGCTAACCAGCTGCTGTTCTCTGCCTGTAGACCTACCAGGGCTCAGACATCGACATCTTTACATTTGGAAATCCCCTGAACACAGCTGCTCTATTCATCATTCTCCTCCATCTGGTCATTGAAAGCAAGAGTTTGGTGAGTGGCTTTCTGTCTCTGTCTTTTGTTAGCAGTGACCCTGTTAAAGTTCAGGCCTACAAGGTAAGTGCTTAAGAGAATAGTGATGACACTATGGAAAATGGGTGGTTCAGGGTTACTCTTTTTTTTTTTTAATTTTAATTGCACTGTCAAGGTGATATACACAGGGGTCACAGTTACATCAGTAAGGTAGTGAGTACATTTCTTGTCTAACTTGTTACTCCTCTCTCATTTTTCTCTGTTTCTCCCCTCTCCCTCAACTCCCACCACCACCCAAGTTGTACAGACCATTTCCAACATATTGTCTTGTGATAATATGTTGCATAGGTTGCCCCTTTGTCCTTTGTCTCACCATTTTGCTGTTCTTCTTCCCTTCCCTAGTTCAGATAAATGTGTATGTATAATACCCAGGGTACCAACATTGAATACAGTGACAACAGGGGATAAACCATAGGGGGGCAAACCACAAAAGTAATGTACTACATGATTTCAGGGTTACTCTTAGTGATCCTTGACTGTCATTGTATTCAGTACTCAGGTTGATGTGTGGCTGGGGTAGCTACCTCCCTTTTACTGGTTGATTTTCTACCAACTTTTTCTTGTCATCTACTTCCTTGTATTGCTTCCCTTAAATGTGTATCTGCTGTGAAGCCACTGTCTCATTTGCCAAAAACCACATCTTACTACAGCTGGAGAAATAAGGCCCATAGACAGTTGAGAAGACAGAAAAGATAAAAAAGAAATCAGTGTTCACATGATGAGCTTAATCGAGGAAGTACCTAATATTTTCTGAGCAGTTTGCACATTTTATCAAAAACATGAGCATTCTTTGTGACTTGAGGGAAATCTTTGCCAGATGAGAAGGAAATCAGAGGAAACTGGATCTTGTTTGAAAAGTATAGCACTAGGATGAAAAAGATTCATAAAGACGCCGTTTCCCTAAAGAGCCTAGCTCTGCCATCAATGGTACGTACTGTTGTGCTAGATGCTTCTCTAAATAACACTGACCGCTGACACTGACACTGACAATGTCTTTGTATGCTTCTGATTATATGGAAGAGGAGCTGTTTGATGCCATTATGTTTTGTCACAATTCTTGATAATTGCATTATACGTCAAATGATAGATCAAACTCCACATTCAACACTATTTATTAAAACAAGATGCTTAATTAAACAAGATGTTTGATAAAACAAAGCTACTGTTACATTTAAAGTAATGATTGGCTTTATTTTCCAAAATTAGCTTATTTACTTAACTAGTGAGCCAGTTTGAAGGAAAAACATTAAGAAAAAGGATTTAGGTAGTTATATATGGATATGAGGATGGCTAGATTGTAATGTGACACAGAAAAGGTTAACTTTTGTTCACAGGAAGTTGGCTGATATTCCTGAAAACTCTAGAAGCACCTGTTCTCAGAAAGATGGTTCAGTGTCCCAGGATATATTTTGTAGCAATACTAACTTGAATTATCCCTGAAGGAAATGTCTTGGTCAGTGTGAACAAAAAGGAAATCAAGTGGAAGTTTTGCACATCGATTCTTACATAATCCTAATGTGAAAGTAATATGTATCACTTCCTGGTCATATTTCATTGGTCAAAGCACATGACATAGCCATGCCTAATTTCCAGAAAGCAGGAGCTACAATCCATATGAATGTTCACTAGGGGAGAGAATGAAAGCCTGGGTGATAAATTTGTCTTGTCTACCATGAGTAAATGACTATAATTTTTACATCACTGGATTAAGGTATTGCCTTAATGAAGAAACAGACCCATGAGAGAAATAAATAGAAAAGGAAATCCATGATGGAAAGAATGACATTGGTTAAGATGCACTGTACTCACAAATTGACAAGTAGAATTGAAACCCCTTTGTATAGCTACTTTAAACATGATTTTAAAAAGCAACAGTAGCCAGGTGCTGGTGGTTCATGTCTATAACCCTCGCTGAGATTTGAGGATCTTAGTTCAAAGCCAGTACACAACCTAATAAATAGGCAGTAATACAAAATGACATCGTCAACAGAATTACCCATCTGACATTTGGTTTCATTTTACAGGACTCAGTCAGTGTCATGAGCCATTTATGAAGGTTACTTTTCTCCTGGCTCTGCAGTACTTTGTGTTTGGCTAGCTAAGATTCACTCGGTGCTGAGGTGGGATGTTCTCTTAAATGGAGTGGATTCTGCCAGATTGCAGCACCCCATCCATGCATGTTCATCTCCCTGCCTTCTTGTCTTGCAGACTTGGCTCCACATGCTGGTCATCATTGGAAGCATCTTATCTTATTTTTTCTTTGCCTTGGCTTTTGGAGCTATGTGTGTAACTTGCAACCCACCATCCAATCCCTACTGGATTATGCAAGAGCACATGCTGGATCCCATGTTCTACTTAGTTTGTGTTCTCACAACCTTCGTTGCTCTTCTGCCCAGGTAAGGAATTTATCCTCTCATTAAGAGTATAGAATTGTAGGCTTAGAATATATCACACAGGCACTAACAATGGACACTAGACCATACTGGTAGGTAGTGAGGAAATCAGTGAGTGTGGGCCAGTTAAAATAGTTCAGCAGAGAACAAAAACAAAAGAGTAGAAGGGTCTAAGCAAACTGGAAAATAGGTTTGTCTAACCTTGTTCACAGTTCACAGGAACAAGGCAGTTTTGCTTCATGAGATTATTTCAAGGACCTAAATAGCTTCTTCTATCTTTTTGCTCTGCCATCTCCCAAGTCCTTGTCTTGGTGTGTATTTTTTTTTAACTGCTACAGCAGAATACCACAGACTTGGAAAGTTATAAACAGTGATTTATTGGCTCAAATTTCTGGAGGCTGAAGAGACAGGATGAAGGCATTGGCAGGTCTGATGACTGATTGCAAGATGGTACCTCAAAGAGCACCTTGTCACCCAGCAAAAGTGACAGGGAGAAGCCATTCACGAGGGCAGAGCCCTCTTTACCAAGAGTCTAAGCACTTGGTAAAGTCCTTCTCCCCTCAGATGGTTACAAAGGCAACTAAATGTATGCATATGAAAATCACACAATGAGACTAAAAACTGATTAAGAGGAGAAAGGAGGGAAGCTAAGAAAGGGTAATTACAGATAGTATGACTTAGGTCCAAGTACATTGTATGAATGTATGTAAAAATCACAATTGATTTTATGCTAATTATTTAAAAAATTAACCTGAGTTTTAGAAAAGATAGATAATCAAACTTCAGCAGGATCATCTACACCAGAAGAGATGGCTTTAGTCAGCGTATCCAGGTCCTCACCCACCAAGTGCACAGGAAGGGCAAGGAGAGAGAGCGAAGGGAATGCAGCTTCCTTTCTTTATTCTTTTTGTGGTGGCAAGACCCAGATGTTGTGCATGACGTTGCTACAATCCAGTTAATGAGAACCCAGGTAGGTAGTCTCAGAGTAGCTAATCCAAAGGTTTCTAAAATGAACCAGGTAGCCGGGTGCTGGTGGCACACATCTGTAATCCTAGCTACTGAGGAGGCTGAGATCTGAGAATCACGGTTCAAAGCCAGCCTGGGCAGGAAAGTCTGTGAGACTCTTATCTCCAAGTACAAACACTTTGAATTGATGTATATCTCCTCTAGAAGTTCATAAGAAAGACCCACTGGGTCCCTCTGTGATGATTATAGTTATAAGCTTATCAAAACCACTGTTACACTGGGATATTTCTGAAATGCTCCTTTCTGTGACGATCTGTCAGAGTTAAAACTGATTAGATGAATTCCAGGAATTGGTAAAGAAATGTAAGAGGAAAGCAATTGAGAAAAAATAATAAAACTCTTAATCCCAAATGAACTAATTTGAAAGTTCTCAGGTTTAGGAAGTTCTAACTAAGCATTGTTAAAGTTAGGAGATGGACTGTTTGGAGTGTTCTCTAGAAAGAAGGTCAGAAGCAGAGCTGGACAGCCTTTTCATTAGTGAAGATCAATGTGTGAGTCATAGATCCTCCAACCATGTCAATAGCTACCGGAAAGCTCTAGGGAGGGAGAGTCCTCTTATCTGATGATGTAAGTATCAATGGTATATATGGAAGACTCAGAAGTTTTTTGAGATTGTTTCATCAGTATAAATATTGCCAGCTTGTCTTAGAAGAAAACATTTGTAATCACTTGTTACAGTAACCTTAGGAAAATAAAGCAAATAGCTAACTTAAAAAAAAAACTTATATGCCAACCCTCTGCCTGACTTGTATGTATTTTCTTACGTACCATTAACCCTATGATATACATTCATACATCTGGTTTATGTTTAGTTAGCAAGGACTTATAAAGTACTTACTCTTCTCTAGGTGTTTTGTAAAGCTGAGTTGATCTCATATTATTTTAATCTCTACTTTGTGGTATACTTGCCCATATCCCTTTATCTCAGCTCCCAAGTGGCCCTAGACTCGATTACTTTTTTATTTGGTTAGCATTTGTTGAGGGTCCTGCGATACATTTTAGGTGACTATAGTTCTATGATGCTCTTTGTAATCTAGGTTTCTCTATCGAGTTCTTCAGGGATCCCTGTTTCCATCTCCAGTTCTGAGAGCTAAGCTCCTTGACAGATTGACTCCAGAGGAGAAGACCAAAGCTTTGAAGAAGTGGAGAGAGGCCGCAAAGACGCATCAGATGACATCCAAGAATTCTGACCAATCAGCGGGCGAGTCAGGAAGAAGATCTGTCTCTGTTCCTTCTACTGCCTTCCCAATGAAGCCAGCCACTTCTTGTACTGTTGAGCAAGGAGACATGTCTCTATGTGAAACTGCTTTAGACCTTGGCCACTCTGAAACTGAGGCTGGACCCTCAAAGTTTTAACACAGTAGAATAAGCTTTTTAGAGTTGCAAGCATTTTTTCCCCCTGGTTAATTAGAGGTAGTAGTCTCATGGATTTGTCCACCCTGGCTGGCTTTGAAACTTTGAATCCTCTAATCTCAGCCTCCTGAATAGTTAGGACTACAGGCATGAGCCACTGGTGTTGAGCTACAAGCATTTTTTTTTTCAAGTTTGGAAAATGGATTTTGAAGCACCTCCACAAGGTGAGGGTTACTTGTATTTTTCTATAGGAGATATGAACACAATTGTAGACATGGGAAAGCTAACACAATGGCTGTAAATGTGTATTTGTATAAACATCTGTAAAAGAGGGGTACGGTTAGGCCCGAGGAGTGATACATTTATGAAACCTTTTGCTCTTTGTAAAGGCATTTAAATTATGTTAGAAATGAAAGTATTGTTAAGGGGATTCATTTGAGATATATTAATTTTATAGGGAAGTCTCATTTCTTTGGAAAATGCTTTACGTGATCAGCTTCCAATCTAAATTTTCTTTAGGGGAAAAAAGTATTTTTAGATGGATTAGTTTAGGACTCAGATATTTCTATATGAAAGAAATGTTAAGAATGGTTAATTTACAAGTTAGAATTCTCAAATTCTCAGTCAAGAGAAGAGCCCTTGAGAATTCTCCTGTGCAGATGTAGGCCAAACAGGCAGAATCACTAAGCCTGAAGCCCATTTGGCAATTTCCTATATTCTAAAACCGACAATAGCCTCATCAAAACGAGACAATCCATTTCAACACAATCTTCCAGAGAATGTTTGAGGCTTCATAGTTTTTACAATGTCCCACAAGTTGTATCCTGTAAACAATGAAGTATGGATTGAGACTAATATGAATTGTACTCAGGGGTTTCCTTGCAGTTCTTGGAAAAACTTAATGCATTTGAAAAAGTGTCCATAGTATGTTTACTTCTGTTACAAATCATGTGTGCTGGCTTTACCTTGGACCAAGTTCATAGGTCATGGCAAATAAGGCCAGGTGCTATTATAAGGTCATATATTCATATATTCATCTTGAAGCTTTTTAAAAAAAATTCAGTGTCTATTCATCTGAAAGTTACCCACTCACCAATTATCTACAATTTCTATTATAGGTCTCTAAGCTAATGTTCAATATCTACATCAATGTCTTATTAGTGATTATTGAGCTATTATTCTCAGGGCTTAATCTTTTCCCTGCTGCCTACTGTCCTGATCCAACATTTTTTGTAGCCTTTTGTTACTATTGTAATTGTCTTTTATATACAGACTGATTTCTAGAACTTTCAAAATCCCAATGGCTAATGGAAGTTGCTTTCTGCTTCCTTAAGAGTTTTTTTTAAATAAACTATTTAATAAATAATGTATACTGAAAAATTGTCATCACTCCTGTAAACATGTTCTGAATCCAGATATAATTGGTTCTGGACTTTAGAAGGCAAGTCTCAAAGCACACATATGCGTCTTGCATGGGATAAATCACTGGAGTTCTGTCATTTATCAGTGATATTCAGTCCCTGAACTCTTCATTCAAGCTCTGATAAATGAAAACACTTAGAGCTATAATCACTTGGAAATAAAAGGTAAGAATCGAAGACCAACCTAAAAAATAAAAAAGAAAGGTCAAAAAAATAAAAGAAAGGTCAGTTTCTAAGATGTGAGTTATCCACACATACAAATAGGCAACCGTTAAATTTTTCAGGTAATGGGCCTGAAATATTGTAAAAAGCCCCAAAATCCTAAAAACTGAAAACAAAAAAGATTTTTTTCATGAATGAGGGATAAACTAATTTAACCTAATTTTCCTTAGACAAATATAAAACAATTTATATAATTATAGATATTATGATTTTTGTAATCATATATTTTGCTACAAAAAGATTAATGTATTTCACGATTGAATTCTAAACTGTATGTTTTTGTTGTTGTTTTGTTTTGTTTTGTTGCCAATCCTGGGGCTTGAACTCAGGGCCTGGACACTGTCCCTGAGCTTCTTTTATGGCTAGCACGCTACCACTTGAGCCATAGCACCACTTCCAGCTTTTTCTGTTTATGTGGTGCTGAGGACTTGAACTCAGGGCTTCATGCATGCAAGGCAAGCACTCTACCACCAAGCCACATTCCCAGCCCCAGGTTGTTTTTTTTTTTTTTTTGGTCGGTCGTAGGGCTTGAACTCTGGGCTTGTACTGTCCCTCAGCTCTTCAGCTCAAGGCGAGCGCTCTACCACTTGAGCCACAGTGCCGCTTCCTGTTTTCTAGTGGTTTATTGGAGATAAAGTCCAGGCTGTCTTTGAACTGCGATCCTCAGATCTCAGCCTCCTGAGTAGCTAGGATTACAGTCATGACCCACTGGTGCCTGGCCTTTTTTTTTTTTTTAATTAGAAAATTCAGAATTCTGAAACACATCTGGCCCTAGGTTGCAGAGATCTGGGATCTGTATTAAACTTAGAAAATAACTCTTTTTATACAACATTACCTAAGTTGATGTAATCTGTTCCATTTTAGTATTCAGCATATTTCACTAAATTTGGGGGGACCAAGCATTATATCACTGATCCTAGTACACAAGAAAACAGAGAGATAAATAATACACATTTTGGTATATATTTTATTACAAAGGATTTATGAAAGCATTGGATCAGCGTTCCCAAATGCACTGTGAATATTAAATAGCCTTGAGCGCTTACTAGGGCTAAGTTCTCTTTGGATATTCAGTGAGTGACCGAGACTTGTTAGCAACCTCTAACTTGAGAGTAATGAAGGAACCATTGGTTGTCTAAGAGGGCAGGTAGCTATGAGGGTGAAATAGAAGACAGGTAAAGTTTGAATGGGATGATTGGAAATGATACCAACATGCCATTCTAGAGGGATTAAAAGAAACATTCCCTACAACTTGCTATCCAGGTTCTGTAAGTCATCCAAAAAAAAAGGAGAGAGAGAGAAAGAGATACACCATTTTATTTGTGTGTAGAATTCTTTAAAATGAGTACAATATGTGATTTTTCACTGAATATAAGCTAAACAAGAGTAAAAGCTGTTACATTAATGATGTGCCTACAACTAAAACAAAACTGACATATGTTAAACTTTCACACAATTATGACCACAATTCACTTGCTGGATTTCACACTCTCTAGGGTTCATAACAAATTACAGAAGATGAACAACATGGAAAGTGCCAACACAACTTTTTGAATTTCCAATATGTTAATACATAGAAAAGGATACAAAAATACACATATAAAATTGCACATAGCCTCTTTTGGGAAAGCTGAGGCTGTTCAGGAGGTTGCTGGTGGGTTTTAGGAACAAATCCTACTTGTTCAAAAAAGGCATTTGAATGTTGCAGAATTGATGTCTGACTAATTAAATTAAATATAAGTAAATATTTGTGTTTTGAGACAGTGAAGGAAAAAAGTGATTTTAATAGTACTACCAATTTACTTCATAAATTGTTTTGCCTAAGGTGGCCTACTAGTTTAAAAATATTGTTAAAATTTTGTTTTCATTATCAATGAGAAGAAATGGTAACACCAGAAGTTGGACATCCTTGGAGAAACTCACAAAAATGTTTTGTTGTGCTTTGAAATGTATTTCTGTGGATTATTAGTATGGATAAAACAACTAAAATTTCATATTTAATTGGGGCACAATGCTGCAATTACAAAAAAAAAAGTCTCTCCACTCCTGATCTGGTTTGGTAAAGTAAATCCAGATCCTTTGGTAAAGTTTGATTGGCACTTCATTTTCACATAGCCAAAACAAAATATATCCAGGAGTGACCTAACTATTGAAATTTCCATTAGCCAACTAACATACACTGAAAAACTCACAGCAATAAGGACATTTCTAGGGAAATTTTTCTATAAAATGACAAATTTGACATCTAGAATGGACAGAACATAGTGCCACAAATTTGTCTTGATTTCTAGAAATTCTTGTATTCAGTCTGTCTTGAAATGTCAACCACCTACATATAAATGTTATTGGTTTTCTGCCTCTCTTTGCAGGTTTTTAGAAGTTTGTGGCCTTTTGAAGAATAATACTAAATAATTTAAGCTTGGAAAGTGTGTTGACTTTCAATAAATCAAAAGCCAGTTTCCAATAATAATATTGAAAGTTGCCCTTAAACTACTGTGCTTGAATCAAAACGAGATTTAATCACCTTGGATCTCGTGTGTGTGTGTGTGTGTGTGTGTGTGTGTGTGTGTGTGCATAAAAGGGAAACTTACCCTAAGGCCTCTATTATTATTTTAAATCTGCAGAGTTGATCATTCCATGCTTTAGTCAAGGTTAGCCTCACAAAAGAACAAACCCTACATTGCTTTGTTGGCATGTTGTTTTTTTTTAAGCCATTCATCAAACATGAAATTTCAGAAAAAATAGGACAAAGCTGAGTAAAATTGGTCTACAACAAACAAAGATTTTCAGTACAAGTTAAACATCCCTGTCCACGGAGAATACCTCTGTGCAGCTCTCTATAGGGGGCTCTTCAGATCAAAAGGCTCTTCGCTTTGAGCATTGCTGGCAATAGTCTCTGATCAGCTTTGGAATTACTTTTGAAGAAAAGTATGAATATATATTTGTCTTTCAATCCATTCAACAAAGTATGATACGTTGCTGTAGACTCCAGGCCCCAGGACTTTGGAAAAGCAGACGGAGCCCCATGAAGTTAAACCGAATAATGTCCACTGTCCTCCAGGCTGCTCACAAACGAGAGGCCCACCACTGTCGCCCTGTAATGAATTAGCAGGACTTGTTAGCTGTGGGATTTTTAGTGGTGTTCATAGCATCCTGAGGCTACCATAAAGACAAAACCAGCTTAAACAACTTCCTGGAAAATTCCCGCAAAGCTTTCCAATGTTAGCTTGGGAGAGAGTCTGCTTTCTACAATATAAATGGAGATTTCAGATAAGCGTTATACACTCTGGCCTTTGAAAAGAAGGAGGGGAGCCTGGGAGAGATTTTTGTTCTTTCCATGAAATCAGAAGACTTTTATACTCGGTTCCTGCGCTTAGCAAAATATGTTATATTTTTTAAACTTTATAAGTATTAGAACTGATTCTTATGAGACCTCATTGTTTCTTGGACTTAGAAGTATAGAAAGTGCCCAGAATGGAACATTAAAAGGTTCCCCCCCCCGCCCCGCCATTATCTATAATACAAACGTGTTCTAGAATACTTCTTTATTGTATTTTATTTTACTATAAAGATGCTGTATAGTACCTGTTTCTTTTCAAGATTCTTTCTGTGTGAATGAATTTATTAAGTAGGGCACCTTTTGGGATCCTCTAAGTGCACTTCGTTAGTAGTTCTTAAGGTTTTATCCGATGGCATATTTGAATAGAATAAAACACATAAGAAGTACAGTAAGCTATTTCATTTCTTTGGGGCCTACATTTAATTTCCTATGCATAGATATGCTATCTGTGATTATTAAGTTTAAGTATTCCAATTGAATTTTATTCCATTCTTCTGATTTAAAAAAAAACCCTGTGGGATTTATAGACATTACTATTTGCTGTGTCTAGAACAGCCAAAAATGTCTGCTCAGATAATAAGAAAGTACAATCAAATCTAAAGACAATGAAGAGGACATCAGAGGTCTATTTGGTTACTTCTAGGCAGACAAGGACAGAATTTCCTTCTTGAGATGTGTATTTGGGGCTAGATTTAGTGAATCAGTTGTATTTTCAGTGGGAAAGAGGAGGTTAAGAATGATCAAACTGAAATGTTGGAATGTTACTACAGCAACACTGGTCTGGCCTGTCTTCGTAGTCTTCTTTTCCTAAGATTGAGCTTTAGGCCAAAGTCTGTGTTTGGCTTTAGTATCGATCCACATGATTTATGTAGGCCTCCGCTGAGGGATCTATGGCCTCTAATGGGCCTTGTTGATGCAGCTTTAGAAAGAAAATTTATGGCCTCTAATGGAGGTTTTCGTGAACAAATTTGTTCCAGATCTAGGAAAAAGGAAGGCTTTGTTTTGTGCTATGTTTTGTGCTTTTTTTTTTAATCTGAGAAGTGATAGAAAGCATCTAAGAGACTCACGGCACTGATCTTCCACCAGTAAAACTGCTGGCAGAACTTAATTCCTATTCTACACCATGACATATACGTGCTCAACACCATGAAGTGTAAGTGTCTGGGCCTAGGTCTGTGCTTAGTCTCCCTTTTCGCTCTAGAGATGACCTTGAACATGTGTCATGAGGTAATAGTTCTTGGTTGGTCTCCATATCACATAAAGAGAAATGAGAAATACATTTGCATTAATCCTTACTCCCAGGAGAGCACAAAAGCCAAAGACCAGATGGCCTGGGTTCCCAGCCCTGCTTTACCACCGTGTGCTAGGTTATCTGACGCATGACTTAACTCTCTGTTTTCTTCACCTGGGGGAAAGATACAGTCATACAGGGTGACTGTGAAGGAGTCAATAAGTTTCTACAAAGTACTTAGAAGAGAACCTGGAATACACACACTAAACTGATGAAAGGAAATTAACTGATTAATCCAATAGTCACTCTTTATTTAAAGTCTACGTTTCAGACATCATGTCTAGATATATAACAAAAGGGGCTTTTACCTTCAATGATTCAGTTAGTTCCCTAAATACCCTCATTTTACACATGCAAAACTATCTCGAGAAGCCTATCACTTATTTTAGTGGAAATAGTTGTTATTAGCAGAGGTGGGTTCCAACCAAGATCTCTCAGGTTGCAAATCCTGTGTCCCAAACCCCTTATCACTCTCTCTTAAAATATTTATTCTTTGACTTGGGAAATGAAACCTGGGCTTCTAATACAGGAAGAAGGGACTCACCATTGCTGACCTCCGCTGACTGACTCCTTGGGCAGAAAAGAGGGAAGCTGTACGCCTGCCTCCCGTGACGGCTATCTAAGAGCCGTTCCTAGTCTTCAACCTTTCTATTCTCACACGAACCCTTGAAAATGCTATTTAAAGCCAGGTAACAGTGGCTCACACCTGTAATCCTAGATACTCAAGAGGCTGAGATCTGAGGATCATAGTTCAAAGCCAGCCCAGGCAGGAAAGTCTGTGAGACTCTTATCTCCAATTAACCACCAAAAAAACCAGAAGTGGTGCTGTGGCTTAAGTGGTAGCGTGCTAACCTTGAGCTGAGAGCTGAGGGACAGTGCCCAGGCCTGGAGTTCAAGCCCCACGACTGACAAAAAGAAAAGAAAAGAGAAAATGCTGTTTAATGATGTTGGGCTAGTGATAACAGCATTTCTGCTTCTCTTCTTCAGTACTGAAACCTAGGGAGCAATTCAGATCACTCCAGCAGCAAAATAATGACAGTGCTTCCCAGCAGTGTAGTGTAGCAATGGTGGTCTTCACTCAATTACACACTCTTTTGCATATTTGGACAATTTCTTCCTTTCCTGGGAGCTAGTCAGATATGATAGTAGTGAATGCTTAAGTAAAATGATTTCCTGTACCGCTACATTAACTTGCTCTGTATGCTGCTGTGGCCAGGACTCCTGAGTGTCTATGGCTGGAGTCAGTGACATTTGAGGACATGTTGGCAATCAAATGGCAGCCAAGAGAGCCCAAACAATGCCACTGTGGTCATTTCTGAGGCAGTGCCAGTTAAACACCATGGAAGCTGGGTATTCACGTATGCCCCAATGCTATCACACCAATGGCTGGCAATGCCCCCCTGTCCGGAGACAGCCTAGATGAAGCTGTGGTAACCACTTAGCTCCTTTTACAATTTTGATTGTCCTGTTTACCAAAATGGACAAATGAGATGGACTGAGGCAATTGTTCTCCTCCTGTTGCTGAGCAGGGGTCATGTTTACCAGTCAGCAGCTGGAAGCTAAGGGCAAACTCGGCAAAAGGGATGGGGGAAGTGAGTGGGAGGAGGGCACTTGACCAAGGAAACACAGTGTGAACCTCCTCAGTGTGAAGCAGTTGGTCGAAGATGTTTTCAGAAGTGTTCCCGAAGCATCACACGTGAATAATAATGAGTTGGAAGTGATTGCGGATCCCAGTCCCCTGGGGAATCAGAAAATCATTTACCATGCATGAGTCCACAGTGCCAGATTCATAGCCTGCGCATATCATCCGGTTGGTGATGGTCTTCATGTCAAAGTAAGTCTGGCACTGTTCCAGAGAAATAATGCGGACCTCTCCCTCTTGCAGCTTGAAAGGCACTGGGTTGAAAAAATAAACAGAAACAAAAATGCAAATATGGAAGATCAGAAAATGTTTCAATTACCAGCTGAACAATCTTTCATAGACATTTGAATATCAAGAGAACTATATTCTTTACTTAGAATGAAATTTTGAAGACAAAATTTGTTGGGAATCTGATTTTTTTAATTAGAAATATTCATAGAAATAGGCTGATAAAAATCTGTGTATTTTCTGAAAGAGGAAATAGAAGCAGAGACTGGTGACATGATGTGACTGTGGTTTCCCATTCTTGTCGTAGGCGATGGTATAAAAATGACAGCTGTGACAATGAAAGGGGAAATAAACAAGCCAGGCCGCTGCCCTGTGTACACATGGCTAGCTCAGTGTCAGCTCAGTAAATGAGTCCTGCTCTACAGAAGTAAAGAAGCAGATACACCTAAAAGGGGGAGGTTTTGTACTGCTCTTGGTGAGAAACACATCTCACTATGTGGGAGGAGGGTATCTTTGATGTGATTTGGGTTATTTTTTGAGGGGGGGGGAGTTGGTCATGGGGCTTGAACTCAGACCCTGGGCACTGTCTTTGAGTTCTTTTGCCCAAGGCTAGTGCTCTACCATTTTGAGACACAGAACTACTTCTGGTGTTGCTGGACTAATTAGAGACAAGAGTCTCACAGATTTTCCTACCTAAGCTGACGTTGAACCACAATCCTCAAATCTCAGCGTCCTGAGTAGCTAGGATTACAGGTATGAGCCACAGGTGCCCAGTGATACCATTCTTTTTGAGTATAGTGTATGAGAAATTTTAATCCTTGAGGATGACTGAAAAATGTCAAAAGAACAAGGCCATTCCTTGCTGTCAACAGAAAGTATGTAAACTCTTTTTTTTTGGCGGGGGGGTCTGGTCGTGGGGCCTGAACTCTGGGCCTGGGCGCTGTCCCTCAGCTCTTCAGCTCAAGGCTAGCACTCTACCACTTGAGCCACAGCGCCACTTCTGGCTTTTTTCTTTTTGCTTATGTGGTGCTGAGGAATCGAACCCAGGGCCTCAGGCATGCAAGGCAAGCGCTCTACCACTGAGCCAACTTCCCAGCCCAGTATGTAAACTCTTATCTTGCACAATACCAGCAAATGTTTTGAAACACAGCATCACAGATCTTCTGCTATTTGAGAGGTTCATATTTGGGCAATCCTACCTTTCTGAATGAATTCACTCTTGCTTTGCATGCTACCCCATAACTGTGCACTAGGTTACCTAATTGCCATGAGTTAGATATGGGTGCTGTGGGAAGCATTTAAGAAGAGGCCATGAAAAGTACTTTACTCTTAAGTTACAGTACTATTCATGGATTTCAAACACCAAAATGTCCACCCTAAGTCTAATCTGACATTCACATTTTTTACATGTGAGTTTGTCCGCAAATGGCATTGAGTTCTGTCCAATGACTTTTCTTCCCATAGTTTAATTGACAATAAAGAATACTTAGCTCAAATGCATCTGATTAAATGTCACGAAAAATTTAATTGATGTTCCTTTACCCTGGGGGTTCCTGAGATCAGTAACAGAATTCTAGGATGTCAACACACATTATCAGCCTTGAGACCCATACTATTATATGTGACGTAGTCAGAATAGCCAGAACTTACAGTTAAAAGAAAAATTATAGCCAGTGGCTCACCACCTGTAATTCGAGCTACTCAGGAGACTAAGATCTGAGGATCATGGTTCAAAGCCAGCCCATGCAGGAAAGTTCATGAGACTCCTATCTCCAAAATAAACTACTTAAAAAAAAAACTGGAAATGGTGCTGTGGTTCAAGTGGTAGAGTTTTCTCCTTGAGCAAAAGAAGCTTAAGGACAGCACCCAGTCCCAGAGTTCAGGCCCCAGGACTGGCAAAAGAAAGAGAAAGAACAAAAGAAAGAAAGAGAGAAAGAAAGAAAGAAAGAAAGAAAGAAAGAAAGAGAGGAAGAAAGAGAGAAAGAGAGAAAGAAAGAGAGAAAGAGAGAGAAAGAAACAGAGAAAGAAAGAAAGAGAAAGGAAGGAAGGAAAGAAGGGAGGAAAGAGGGAGAGAGAGAAAGAGAAAAGGAAGGAAGGAAGGGAGGGAGAGAGAGAGAAAGGAAGGAAGGAAGGAAGGCAGGCAGGCAGGAAAGAAAGAAAGAGGGGGAGGGAGGAGAGAGAGGAGGGAGGGAGGAAGGGAGAGAGAGAAAAAGAAAGTAAGAGAAAGAAAAAGAGAAGGAAAGAAAGAAAGAAAAAAGAAAGAAAGAAAAAGGAGGAAGGAAGCAAGGAAGGAAATAAGGAAAAGGAAATAAGGAAAAGAAGGAAAGAAAAAGAAAGAAATTCTTATTTTACATATTAATTAGGTTGAACAACACTGAGTTCAAGCTACAATATTGGAAGAGTATACACCCAAACCAATGTATTTAAGGAACAAGAATGGGATGGGAAGGTGGCTCATTGGTAGAGTGCTTGCCTCACATTCATGAGGCCCTGAGTTTGATTCTTCAGTACCACATAAACAGAAAAAGCCGGAAGTGGCGCTGTGGCTCGAGTGGTAGAGTGCTAGCCTTTAGTTGAAGAGCTGAGGGACAGCGCCCAGGCCCAGAGTTCAAGGCCCAAGACTGGCAAAAAAAAAAAAAAAAAAAGCAAACACGAAGTCATTTGGGGCCGGGAGAGGAAGCAGTACAACTTTTCAGTTTCTATATGTTTTCTATGTTTAAATTATCTACACAGCCAACATATCTAATTAACCTAGATAAGAAAATATTGAAGTAATTTTCTTTGAACTATTTGCAGGTTGTAAGGTAGAGACAAAACAAAATTGAAAGAGAATGAAAACGTTCCAGTGGAGCTTGACTGCAGAGGTAGCATAACCTAGCTGCTCGGTAAAGCCTGTAATACCCCTGCCTAACATAGCCCAAGTCACCATTAGGATGAGTTCAAATGGGAGCTGACTAACAGGTCAGCTCACATGCTAGCACCCAAACCTTGGTGGTGGCTCCCTGGAGAAAGAGTTTGTAATAGGGAAGAAGCATTTTGAACTACATTTTTTGTTGTTGTTGATGGTGGTCGTGGGACTTGAACTTTGGGCCTGGGCACTGTCTCTCAGCTCTTCAGCTCAAGGCAAGTGCTCTACCACTTGAACCACAGAACCACCTCTGGTTTTCTGGTGGTTAATTGGAGATAAGAGTCTCATGGACTTTCCTTGCCCAGGCTGGCTTTGGACCGTGATCCTCAGATCTCAGCCTCCTGAGTAGCTAGGATTACAGGCGTGAGGTACCCAGCTTGAACTGCATTTGAGATTAGCAGGTTAAATATTAGAATGGATTTATTCACGTCAACAATTGGCATGAAAGGAAAGAAAACGTGGACATCAAGTATTTCCCACGTGGGGCTCTATTTCTTGTAGTGAAAATGAACAACTGTGGCTCAAAAGAAATACAGTGTTTTTCTGTTCGAGGTTGAAAGGCAAAATGCTACCAATGTGTCTAGCTTACTTTTGTTGCCCATGTGACCCCAGCCGGTGATATAGCAGTATGTGTCTGGTTCTAGAGAGTCCTCAGGGCTGGGTAAGCAAACAGGCCGGACATAGCTTGTCTCATTGATGTCTTCACTCAATTCCACTATGCTGATGTCATAGTCCACAACTTCCCGGCTGTAGCGGGGATGCAGGATAATAGTATTCACAAAGCGGGTCTGCATGAACACAGATGGGTGGTCCAGGTTGTTGATACCAAGGACGACTCTCCAAACAGCAGCGTTCTCTCGCCTGAAGTAATGATTGAAGAGCAAATGACATGGTTAACTCTGATGATTGCATCAATTTTAGTCACACTTTTAAAAATATTTTATGGCCAGGCACTGGTGGCTCACGCTTGTAATCCTACCTACACAGGAGGCTGAGATCTGGGGATCACGGTTCAAAGCCAGCCCAGGAAGGAAAGTCTGTGAGACTCTTATCGCCAATAAACCACCAGAAAAGCAAAAGTGGAGCTGTGGTTCAAAGTGGTAGAGCACTAGCCTTGAGGGGAAATGCTCATGGACAGCACCCAGGCCCTGAGTTCAAGTCCCACAATTGACAAAAATTTTATGTTTCCACATCCATCATGCCTATTTCCTTTTCTACCTCCCACTGCATTGATATAAGTTTTTGCATAATATTCTGAATGATGAATATCTATGTATTATTGTGGAAAGCAAGTTACCCTTCACACATAACTTGCTCAGTTTTAATGCAAGGAAGAAGAAAAACTTGTTTTAATCAACAAGAAATATAATGAAAGTTCATAAAGAAGACAGAGAGAGAGAGTCCAAGAGGAAAAGTAGGAGGGAAAGTGGGAAGAAGAAAAGAGCCTTCTAAAAAGAGAGTAACTCACAAAAAATTCTGGGCATGTTTCTACACATTTTTAGGCAATGGTCAATCTCAGACTCCATCTTTCAATACTTATCAGCAACACTGCTCTGGAATTCCATTCTCAATGTTCTCTTTGAAGACTTCACCTAGCTCAGTGATTTTAAGTAGCACCGTCCCTATAACATCAGCTCTATCCTGTGCTCTGAGCTACAGGCTTGAATGTCCATGTAGCTATTCAACACACTCACTTAGATATTTGATAACAGCCACGATTTGGGGGAACTGATGCTGAAGCATCAGATTTACAGTACTTTAATGTTTATAGCACTCGGGACCAATTAAATTTTTTTCCTTTACCCAAATATTGAGTCAGGAAGTCTTCCTCGCTTCTACTTTCAACTTTATCCTGAATTTTGTTAATTCTGCCTCTTCTTGCTTCATCTGAGCTACTGTCACATATTTGGTTCACTGTAGTGACCTCTCAAACGGTGGCCCTTCTTCTTAGTTTTAGCCCCTATAACTCATTTTCCTCACAGTAGTGACAGTAATTTTTTTAAAAAAATAAACTCCAAGATCATTTTCTGCTCATAAGTCTCCAAAGACTTTACATCACAACTGAGATACGTTCTAGACTTTGATCCTTGGCCCTAGGTAATCTGCCGCATTTGAACATCAAAGACTTCCTTTCTGTTTTGGGGCCTTTCAAGGGTACCCCATCTCAGGGACCCCTTCTTGCCGTTCCCTCAGCTCTTCCCTAGTTCTCTCATACTCTTTTCTATCAACCAGATTTCAACCCAAATGTTCCCTGCATATCACTGTTCTCCCCGCCTAACCCGTACACCATCCTAGTCACTCTCTCCACTATTGTATTTGCTTTAATTTTCTTCTCATGGTATTTCTTGATAACAATGATTCTGGCACATTTATTTCCCTATTTTCTGCTCCCCAGTTTCTAAGGAAAAATGGTTTCAGAGCTATCAAAAGAAAAATTGGTGTCATTAATTAAATATAGGTAGATACATATTAATTCCTCCATGTCAGGCATTGTGTAATCTCTAGATTACAATAGTAAGCAAGAAAGCCATAGAACTTTGGAGAACTAGGTAGAACTGAATGAAGATGGTCAATTAAGGAAACAGTTATATAAATTTCAGAACATACTGTCTTATGAGAATTAGAAGACAATGTTTTTGTTTTTGGGTCTGGTCATGGGCCTGAACTCTGGGCCTGGGCGCTGTCCCTCAGCATTTCAGCTCAAGGCTAGCGCTCTACCACTTGAGCCATAGAACCACTTCTGGCTTTTTGTTTTTCCCCTGCTTATGTGGTGCTGAGGAATCGAACCCAGGGCCTCAAGCATGCAAGGCAAGCGCTCTACCACTGAGCCACCTTCCCAGCCCCTAGAAGATAATGTTATAAAATTATTTTTTAACTACACAGTGCTGTCACTCAAAAAACCAACCTATCTCCCTTCCTTCTTTCATTCTTTCCTCCTTTCCTTCCCCCTTCCCTCCCTTTCTTCCTTCCTTTCCTTTCTTTCCTTCTTTTTGTCAGTTCACAGGAATACATATACAACCTTTCAAGAAATTCCATATTCACTTCAAATGCTGTTATTAGAGACACCATACATCAAGCAATAATTTATTTTTAATGAATTTATATGCCCATTTAATAGATTTTTACCCATGAACAAGAACTTCTAAAGTTTATAACAAAAACTCAACCCTCTAAATTATAAGCAATATTTCAAGTGGTTGAACCTTCTAAACTGCTTGTAGCAAAATGAAATAGCACCAACTTGGACTCAATTACTATATTAGAGGAATTAAATTCTAATGGTAAAAATCTCAGTCAAACTGCTCATTTGTGCGTGTGCGTGTGCATGTGTGTGTGTGTGTGTGTGTGTGTGCGCACGCATGCTGGTCTTGGGTTTGAACTTGGCCTGAACAAAGTCCTTGAGCTTTTTATCTTAAGGCTAGTGCTCTACTACTTGAGCTACAGCTCCACTTCTGGCTTTTTGGTGGTTAAATGGAGATAAAAGTCTCAGGAACTTTGATTCAAAGTTTGGGTTGGCTTCAAATTGTGATACTTAGATTTTAGCCACCTGAGTAGGTAGGCATGAGCCACTGACACCAAGCAGTATTCTTTTTGTTATTAGTATAATTTAAAAATAATATCTCTCTTAGTGTTTCATATAATTTATAGATACATAGATATATTTATAGGTAGGATAGAATTAGTGTAATTTCTATTTACAATTTTTCAAGTACTCACTAAAGAGAAAACCTAGCTACTTACATATCTCATGTATACTATGGCATGCTGAGGAATGTCTTCAGACATCACATTTCTGGAGCAATATCCTTTCACCTTGGTTTGCCATTTGACTTACTCTAACTTGACTATGAAAATGTCACTTTTCTCACTTCAGCTTAGCCACATTTATTCCCTTATTTGTTTACTGATTGTGGTGATGGGGATGGAACTCAGGACTTTGCACATGATAGACAAGTACTCTACCATTGAGCTATGAGCTATGTCACCAACACTACACAAAAATTTGTAGATTTTTTTCTCTATTTATCTTTTCCTCTGAGCACAAATTTTTCCTTTTGCACCCATTCTGATTCTGCTTTTAATATTTCAAATTTAATATTTTTCTTTTATTTTTGACATTTTTTGTAAGGTTTTATTTTTGTGTAACAGAGCTGAAATAGAAATAAATAGGAAAAAAGGAGAAAAACATCTCCTGGTCCTCATGAGAGTCCAATTTAACAATGGAAAACTAATCTGCATGATAATACTTGTGGTAGAAGTTATACTCTATTTTTATAAGACTTATTTGAAGTTAGTGATGGTGGTGGTGACAAGTGAGATATAGGTTAGAATGAAGCTCTGAATTTGAATGTCTGAAATTATATATAGTTATCCAATCCTTGATATTTAGTTTTTTCAGTTGTACAAAAGAGTTGCCATTTATTTATTTATTCATTTATTTGTTTATTATTATTGTAAAGGGATTTACAGAGGAGTTAGTTACATATGTAAGATAATAAGTGCATTTCTTTTTGAACAGACTCGCTTCTTCCCTCATTTTCTCCCTGTTTTCCGCTCCTGACCTTCCTCTCCCACAAATTGTATAGTTCATGTTCATTACAGTGTCTATTGAGTGTCACTGCTGCACTTGTTCACTCTTTGTCCCACCATTTCTGTGCTGCCCATACCCTCCCCCAAACAGACTTACATGTAAGACAAAAGGGACAGACAGCAAAAAGCTTGGTATTTGTAATTTCTGATATATGAGCAATTCTATCAATGAGTGAAGACGGATAAGAAAGCTATCCTTCTTATCTGTCTAAAGCATTTAGATGCATACAAAGGAGAAGATGGGAAAAGAGAGCTAAAATGGCAGGTTACTGAAATGAGGAAAGCAACCAGATCTTTTAATTTTGTAGACGAAAAATAGAGAAAGTTGTTTCAATGTCATTATCAAACACCAAAGAGGGTTTCAGTGAGTTCTGAGGATCACCGCTCAAAACCTGTCTGGGGGTGAAAAATCTATGAGACTGTTTTCTCTAATTAGCCAGCATAAAAAGCCAGAAATGGAGGTGTGACTCAGTGTAAAGCACCAGCTTGAGCAAAAAAGCCAAGCAAGACCATGAGGCCATGAATTCAACCGTACTGTTTAAAAAAGAAGAAGGAAGGAAAACTAGGGGTGAGGAAGGGAGGGAGGGGGGAGGAGAGGGGAAGGGAGGTGAAGGAAGAGGAGAGCTTAAAGTCCTGGTAGGGAATGAGTGTAGACAAATAATCCCAAATCTTGTGGACTGAAGCACTGTTGTGGTAGAAATCCACATGAGGGTAAGATGTCAGGGTTAAGCATTATGGTCACACAGTGGGATGACAGTTTTTCATGTAGGTTTCCTACATGAAACCTTCTTGCAATACTAGTTCAATGCCGCTTACAATAAAAAGTTCCTCTTTCAATCTTTCAGAGGTAGAAGAAGGCAAGCAAATTGCTTGTTAAATGACCTCTGAAAATCAAAGTCTTTCTTCCTTAGCACCTTTGAGGTTGACTTCATGTTGGAGCATATGGGACTTGATCTGATCAACTGAGCATCTTTGCTTTCAATTTTCAATTTGTATTTTCAAATACTTCTCTGTGGAAGAGCAAAACAAATTGTCCTTTTTGTCCACCAATATAATTAAAAGAGACAGGCTTAGCAGATCTCCAGGTGGGTCATGCTGGGTCTTGCCAAAGTATGGGATGAGGAAGCAAAGTCAGTTCCATTAATTACAGCAATTAATGGTCCCACTAGGGCCTGTTAATGAGCTTCACAATGACAAGTTCTGAAAAGCTTGCAGCACCACTATAAAACAGAATTAGGCTCATTAGCACATATTTGAGCAAAGGCTTGTTGGAAGTTGGGCAGTTTCTAACTGGATGGACAATCTGGCCCTTATTGACAGTTCTGTTAATTTTACTGTTCCATGAAATTCCTTCAAGACCTTTGATATCATATCCACTTACTTAATGGTAAACACACATTTCTTCCTTGTGTCAAGTTTTTCTTCACTTCAGAGATCCTTCCATGAAAGAGGGAACTTGAACCCCACATATGGAAATGACAGAAGTGGCATAGGCACTTGGCTTAACTAGCACATAGGTTGTTGTTCCCTTAAAGAACAGTTGGGTTCATTTAGGTAAGCATCCCTTGATAGACACATTTTTGCTGGTACAATTTTCTATTTATCATGCAGTTACAAGTCAAAACTGGAAAAGACATCTAGAAACATCTGGTCCCTTCCAAAGCAATAACATTGCACTGTGTCTCTTGACATATTGCACAGACTCTTCCAGTCCTTCTGGATCTCACCCATGAACAGTTCTCAAGAGGAAGTACTAGTTTGATTTTTACAAATTATTTTCCCCAAAGAGCAAATATATAAATCTCCATTATAGAATCACCTAGGACATTGTCTTCTGGTTACTCACTTAACTATCTCCGTGCATTAAGTTAGTACCTGAAGGAATAAAGCAAGTATCGATCTCTCTAATTCCCACATGGAACAAAAGTCTGTGTTTTGGTTCTTTATCTTCTAGAACAAAAGTAGTGGAAAATGAGTAGCTTTGTGTAGGAGGTTTATTAGAGCCGGGCTCTGTTGGCTTATGCCCATAATCCTAGCTATTCAAGAGGGTGAGAATTGAGGATCATGGTTGAAAGCCAGTCCAAGCAGGAAAATTCCAAGAGAATCTTATCTCCAATTAACTACCAAAAGAGCCAGAAGTAGCACTGTGGCTCAAGTGGTAGAATGCTAGCCTTGAGCAAAAGAAACTCAAGGATAGTGCCCAGGACCTGAGCTCAAACCCCAGGACTGATGAGAGGAAGAAAGAAAGGAAGGAAGAAAGGAAGGAAGGAAGGAAGGAAGGAAGGAAGGAAGGAAGGAAGGAAGGAAGGAAGGAAGGAAGGAAGATCAGGCTCAAGTAAAGAAAAAAACAAAAAAGAAAAGGTACAACTTACCCCTCAAAGCAGTGGGCAACTGTCAGCACCCACTTCTTGGCAATGAGGACACAGCCACAGATGTGCCCGCTGGGTTCACTCTGCAGAGAGCACTGCCATGGCCATCTTCCTGGGCGACTCGTCCGACCTCCAAGGATGCGCTTGTTCATCCGGGCAGCAGGGCGGCGCCCACAGTCTACCAGAGTGGAAGACGCGGCTTGTGATTAGCACCCAGCCCAGCTGAAAGCTGAACTCTTTGTTATGACACACTGTGATCATGCCCTCCCCCGCCCCCAGAGACAATCTAGTTAAATCAAGTTCACATCTTGTTGCTAGACCACCAATCCTCTCACCTTGTTTAGTACACAGAAGAGAAATCTTACTTCTGTTCAGACAAGGCTGCCTGGATTTGGAAACATAAAATGGTATAATTCAGTTACATGGTTACTGTTCATTTCAAACATTGTACCAGGGAAAGGAAAGACATAAGATAGATATAGATATACACATATGTGCATATCCATATATATTATATATGCAAACGTACATAAGGGAGGCCATGTTCTGAGCAGCAATTACTCTTATTCTTAGGAATTCTCGAGACAGAGGATTGGTCAGATATCACCTGGGGGACATACTTTATATATTTTAGTTTATTTACCATCATCATAATATAATTTCAAGTTTTTAGGAGGATGATTTAATGCAGCAAAGTTTTCCCACAGCTGGGTAGGTGACTCAATGAAACTCTCAGTAGAGAAGAGGCAGGGGAATTGGGGCTGCTTCTTAGAATCTATGGAAAAGAAGGAGCAGGTAAGATGTTTTATGTTGATGGAAAAAGATATGCTACCCTACAGAAGTTGAGAAATTGAGAGGATCAAAAGTCTGAGAAGAATGAAATATTAAACTAGAGCCTGGCATGGAAGCTCACACAGTGTGATCCTAACTACTCTGGAGGCTGAGATCTGAATATCACAGTTCAAAGCCAGCCTGGGCAGGAATACTTGTGAGACTCTTATCTCCAATGAAACATCAAAAAGCCATAAGTGGAGCTGTGACTCGAATAGTAAAATGCTAGCTTTGAGCAGAAAGAGTTCAGGGACAGTGTTCAGGCTCTGAGTTCAGCCCTAAACTGGGACACACACACACACACACACACACACACACACACACACACTCTGTAGGTCTTGTAAAAGTACAGCAATGTCCTCAGATATATTTCTAAATTTCTTTTAGCTGATTAACTGCTTTCATTTTTTTTGCTAAATATGCATGAGGGCGAGTAATTGGTAGTATCTAAGAAATTATACAGTACAGGATTCCCCATCTGCTTTAAACTTTCTGACAGCTACAATCCTTTCCTTACTCTCTACACACATTTGTGTACCACCTTGTAATCTCTTGATTCAGTCAAAAGATATACATTCCTTGAGATCAATTTTCCTCCCTTTCATTTACTTTAAATCCCTTCAGAACCCAGCATGAATATGGTAAAGAAAAGATAGCCAGTAATTCATTATTTGTTAGATTGAAAAAAACGTATTCTTAAGAAGATAAAAATGATCAAAAGGGGTGGATCTGATGCAACAATGA
>NW_012267224.1:23829716-23953548 GCF_000151885.1 Dipodomys ordii
AGGAGGCTGCAATGCTTGGTAAGAAATGTACGCATTATCCTGCCCATGCAATTGTAACCCCTCTGTACAGTATGTTCACAAATAAAATAAAATTAAATTAAAAAAAATTCAAAAAATTATCAAAGGGGATCCATTCCATTCAACCCTCTGTAGCAAACATTACACATCTATGTGAACCAGGACTGAACCCAAGTTTGGCAACTTCCAATTAGAATGAATTATCTATCCATTTACTTGATCTAAAAAAGGTGTTTTGGGTATTCCCAGTTTCAAGACTCATTCATTACTCAGCTGAGAGATTTTGGACACTGTTTTTGAGAGAAGTACTTTACTTGACAAATACTCAGAATTATGGGTGCAGAATTTACCGTCTGCAGATTATAAATTCTGAACAATTTACTTAATTATTAATTATTCTATAGTTTCCTTTCTTGTAAAAGTAGGATAATTATAACTGATGAGTCTACTGTAAGAATTAAATGGGTCAGTGTGTATAAAGTCAGATGACCATACTATAAGAAGACCTTAAGAAGAGTTGATTCCTTCCCCATTTATCTTCTCCCCACAGCCTACCCATAAACAAGAGCTTTCCAGATTTGGGAGGGAAGGAACTTAGATGTACATTCAAGGTTACATGATAATAATTTCCTTTTGTGTCTTTTCTCTTACCCTCCAATTGTTTGTACTATTACTTTAATTTCCTGTTAACTCATCCCATATAGCAGTTGTAGAAATGTAGATACAGCATTGTTTCAAATAGAATGTGGGAAAACTCCAGGAAGAGAACCCAAGATAGGATGCACTATGATAACTTCTGTAATTATGATTAATGGAAGGTGCAATTAACTAAAAAGAAAAAAAACCTACCTGGAAAGGAGAAATGAAATATAAATACCAAATGCCAGTTATGGAAGCTCTTTATTGCTATTGAAAATTTTGATTTTTTGGTACTAGGTTTTGAACTCAGAGCCTGTAGGCAGGTGTCTTACCACTTGAGCTTTCCTCCCAACCTCTTTCACTTCAGTTGGTTGTTGTTTTAGATAAAGTGACACATGTGTCTTCTCAGCTGACCATGAACTTCTTGCTTTTGCCTTTCACCTAACTGATACTACAGCTCTGGACCACCATCCTTGGTTCTCAAGAACTTTTGCCTGGACTGTCTCTAAGCGTCATTCCTCTTGATCTTTGCTTTCTGAGTAGCTGTGGGCCTCCATTTTTAGCCTGACCAATTTGTATTACCTTATACTAAAAGTGATCTCCTATTTATAAACTCTTGTTTTACCATCTGAATCCCATGGCTATTAGGGGACAGGTCTTACCCAGGTACCAGTAGTTCATGCAAGGCTGTCCCATTGAGGCTCTTCCAATTTGAATGTAGTGTCAGCCACTGCTGGTCTTTCTCCCGTTCTTGTATCAATTCAGTCATAGAAGGTTCTCTGGTATAAAGCAAATGCTACATAAATACCAAAATACAATGATCTTTGCACTTACTTTTTTTCTTTAAATAGCATTAAATTTTTAGTCAGTATGTCATGGAGATATTTTTGTTTAAGAGAGATTTAATGGGATATAATATTATTAGCAAGAGGGAAAATTATTAAAAGTACAGAAACCCAAGTTATTTTATTATGATACAAATGATTATATCTGCTAACATGTATTCGAACTTCATTTAAGGTCAGAGTTTTAATACACACAATATAAAATTTCATGTAAAAACATGAGCAACTTTAAACAGTGATCAAAAGCAAAATAAAATTTATCTAGTTGTTTTTTCTTGTCCATTGTAATCCTACAATATAATAAATCATAAACAAAATAAATAGCAAATAAAGAGAATCAGTGGCCACTATGTGTGTGTGTGTGTGTGTGTGTGTGTGTGTGTGTGTAGATAGATAGATAGCTAGTATCAAAATTGAAGATGGATTCTTCTCAATGTATTCAAACTTCTTTGACACTACAGATTAAGACTCCCTATAATAATGAAGATGGAAGTTAGACTATTTCATTTTGTTTGCTGAATTCTTACAAGGTCCACCAAGGCTTGTCTGCGGGTATCTCATTGATCATTCAGAGAAATGTGGTTGTACTATATCCAAGATTTAAAATCTTAGGTAGCAGACTATTTAGATTTTTATCATAAAATACCCCACTCTTTGGGAAAGAATTCGTTTTTCCCATAGTCGATCCAGGCTTAAAGAAGATCTTTGCCATTCTTTTTTGTTTTAACTGAAAAATTAACAACCTGGTATTATCAAGGGTAGAAAAAGAAGAGATTCGTTTTTGACAGGCAAGAGGGTTTTGGATACCAGGGGAAATAAAAGAGAAGGACGCAGCCATGCTGCTGAAGTTGGAGAAGGGTAGAATAATACATCAAGAGAATTCAAATTGGAAAGGCTTCTCTCTGCTCTGCAAGTGAGTGGTGAGCTTGTCTGATGAAAGCTGTGGAGAGAGAAGGTCAGGGTGCAAGTCATGGTGGAAATGGTATGCATATGGAATTATTCCTTGCGGGAAGTGTTTGGAAAAATCCAAAAATTAACTTACAACAGTGCTAAGTGCATTGTGGCTCCACACGAACCTGAAAAAGCTGAAGCGCTAGCAGTACCACATTTTTATGCGTTAGTGACTTTTTTGTCTGTGTGCCAATCCTGGGGCATGAACTCAGGGCCTGGGCATTTTCCTTTAGCTTTTTCATTCCAGGCTTTACTTTTGGGGTTTTGGTAGTTAACTAGAGATAAGAGTTGCAGAGACTTTCTGGCCCATGCTGGTTTCAAACCATGACCTTCAGATCTCAGCCACCAAGTGTGAGCCACCAGTACCTGACTGCTTAGTAACTTAAAAAAAAAATTTCTACACTCCATTTTGAATGGGAGTGTAGAAAACAGGTAGAAAAGTTAGACTTAAATGGCATTAAAATTTCATCTAGCTACTAATTATTTTTATAAAGTTTTAAAATCACACCAATGGCTCATGCCTGTAATCCTAGCTATTCAGGAGGCTGAGATCTGAGGATTATGCTTCAAAGCCAGCCTGGGTAGGAAAGTCCATGAGACTCTTATCTCCAATAAAATACTCAGAAAAGGTTAGAAGTGGAGCTGTGGCTCAAGTGGTAGAGTGTTAGCCTTGAGCACAAAGAAGCTCAGGGACAGAGCCTAGGCCAAGAGTTCAAGCCCCAGGACCAGCAAAAAAATAGAAAAACCAAACTCTTCTCTAAATTTTGCTATTTTTTAAATAATAAAAAAAGACCTCTAAAAGAGAACATCTGAGGACAAAAAGGCATAAGTTAAAACAATCCTTGAAAAATGAATGAATTATAATCCTTTGATTTTAAGACAAATGCCCCGATTTTAATAGCATTGTAAGAACAGTTTCACAAGATTTAAATTAGTTTAGAAATTCGAATGAATTATTCAGTTTTTGAAGATGTCACAGAAATCTTTTTCACAGACAAGTAAGAATTTTTCTTTTCCTTCACCAACTTCCTTTTATCAACTCCAGATGCACTTTGTATAGAGGCCCTACAGGAAGGAAAGAATGAACATCAGAGGCCATATGTGCCAGTAATGAAGTTCCTGATACCTGTACCCTGGGAATTCGCTTCTTCAACAGAACTATCTGTGAACCTCTTCAGGCCAGGCATTTTATCAACAATAGCCAATGGACAATCACTTTCAGATTGCGTTGATTAATCCAGTCTCTCTTTAGTCTGTTGATTCATCAGATGACAAGGGACCATCAAGAGGAGGGCAATACCCCATAGGACATGCTGGGTAGGAAAAGCACCACAAAGATCACTTCTGCCTCTTAACAGCCCCAGTCTCTTTAGTAACCTTGAGAATGGGCTCTGCACAGCACCCCAGAGTATGTGCTTCATTTCTACTTAGGAGCTTCCAAGAAGAAAAGCTACTTAGCTTGAATCTTTCAATTACCTTAAGTGGAAAGTTTAAGACATTATTCATCAGGGAGAGGGGAGTATCATTACAGAAATTAGTTTTCCATGAAATTCTTAATCACTGGCATGTTTCTTGTGCATAAAAATAAATCTTTCAACATGAATAATGTCATCATATGGCTCATTAGAAGCACAATGAGTGAATTTATGCATTTCTGTTTCTACAATTGAACAAGATTTGAGCATGTGCGTGACTTCAATTTTTCTTACTATTTTATCCAGTTCCATTGAGGTATTCATGGCGAATAAATCTATACATTTAAGGTATACAATGTGACATTTGGCTAGAAGTCTATATCATGAAATATTCATCAGACTGGAGTTAATTAGCATATCCATCTCCTACATAGTTACCATTTTGTGATTAGAACTCAAGATCAACAATCTAAGCAAATTTCAAATCAACAGTACAATATCATTATGCAGTCATCAAGCAGTACACTAAATCTGAGAAGGTATTCAATCCACAAATGGAGTGATTCTTAGACATAAAGAATCATTAAATAAAACTGTAAATGTTTGATCAATATTGTAAATTCCAAATAGTACCAATATACTCTTGTTTTTTGCATATATTTTTATTATAAAAACACTGTACAGAGGGGTTACAGTTACATGAGTAAGGTAATGAGTACATTTCCTCCTCTTTTGTTTTTCCCCTACCATCCCTTCCCTCCCCACCTCCTCAACTTCTCCCTTCCCCCCTCCCACCCCGAAGTTATAAAGTTCATTCTCATCAGTGGCTGTACATCTCATTGTTACAATGGGTCATCCTGTAACCTTATTTCAGCACAATGTACTCTTGTAACAAGAATATGTATATCTGTACTTTTTAATTTTTAAAACTATATAGTATAAATCATGCTATTAAAAAGGCATCTGGAACTTTCTGCTCAAATTGCTTTTTATTAGCTTAGATTAGTCTCCATGGGAAGTTTCATTGTTATATTTACACTGCATTCCAAACAATATCATCCCCACTATCACTTGCCTTGCTCCCCTCCCCCCAAAAAATCCCAACAGGTTTTAATTGTTCTATTTTCATAATTGCAAACGATCTATTACATCAGAGTTCTACCTCCTTTATCTTCCTCCCAGTCCAACTTCCTCCCACTAGTTAAATTACTTTAAACAATTGGTATTGCTTCTGCTTAAACACTTAACATCGTTTTCCATTATGTCAAGAGACTAATTTGTATAGACAACAAAAGAGAAAAGAGCATCTTACCAGTGATTAAGCATCCAACTTATAGTATTCTAAGAGTCTGTATAGGGAATGCACACTTAACATGCTTTGTGAGGAGCACTGAAGAAGAAAATTTACAAAACCATCTATCCCAATGCCTACAGTGACAGTACAAATGGAGGCTCACTTACTGTATGTCTATATATTTTCATGCTATAAAAAAAGCTAGTAAGCTGCTAAAAATGATCCAGTCTTTTAACAAGAATATTTGTTAGCTTTCACCAGAATCACCTGTGAGACCTCAGTGGAGATCTCATCATTCATAAAATGTCAGATGGGACCCCCAAAATTTGGAGCTGATGCTTTGAAAACAGTACTAAAATAGAGAGCAGGCTCCAGGGAGAGAGCACAACTCTGACCAAAGACCTCTGACCAAAGACTTCCAATCCTCTGGGAGAGGATTGGAAGAGCCCTCTGTATCAGGATTATTAACGCTGGCCACGATTGACGTTTTATAGCAGATGATTACTTGGCTATGTGAAATTAATCTGTGTAGGGAAGGATACTTTGCACCATATTTGACTTCTGTACACTAGTTTCTGGTAGTATCCACCACTGGGGGGGGGGCGTTAACAGAACAAAAATCTCTATAGAAATATCTAAATATCCTCTAAGAGGAAGTTTACCTCTAGTTGAGGATCACTGCTCTAAGTACGGAGCCCAGTATAAGTCTTCTCCTCTTCCTGAGCCTAAAGGCAGTAAAGTCAGTCTACTATACCCAAAGGTTCCATGTCTGTGCACTCATCCAACAAAGGATTACAATTATTCAGAAAATAAAAATCAAATCTGTACTCAACATGTACAGACCCTTCTTGTCATTAATCCTGAAACAATACAGTTCTCTGTATGGTATTTTCACAATAAAAAAAAAGAAAAAGAAAAAAAAAATAAATAAAAAATAAAAAAAACATTTATATAGTATTTAAGTATAGTATTATAAGTAATCTAAAGATTATTTAGAGTATAGGGGGATATGCACATATTTTATATATACATATATCTGATATCTTATGTATATGATATATATTATATATATATATGTATATATATATGATGCTATTTTAGATAAAGGACTTGAGCATCTAAAGATCTGAAGTATCCAAGGGCCTCTCAGAATCTATCCCCTGAGGATAGTGAGGAACAACTCTATTGCATAGAGAAATGTAAGAATTTGTCAGGAATTTGCTTCTTAGGACTTGAGTGTTCATAATACACAGCTCTTACTCAAAATGTTGAAACATCCCAGTTGTCTATTTGTGGGTAGAGGGTTAGGAAGCCAATCCAGAACCTTGAGTTTGCTATATGAGAACTGTACCATTAAGCTGCATCCCAACCTTAGCCTGATTTTCTAAGAGAAACCATATATTTCTGGGCTTAAGACAGTTGTCAGACCACTACACAAATTGGTCTACTCTTGCTCCCTTCTCATCAGGTAACATGGTGCTTATTAGGAGTCAACTGGTATACTATCAGAAGAAATGCTGTCATATAAGGATGTCTAATCGAATCAACTCAAGCCTTCTGGTCTCTTCCTGATAGACCACTGCTCATGCTCTTATTTACCCAAATTCCATTTATATGGAAATAAGCCTTCTTTGGGCAATTCCTGATAGACCACTCAAGTTGTGAATGATGTCCTTATTTACCCAAATTCCATTTGTATTAATATCCAAATCAATGTCATGTTCATTGTGATGGCCAAGGAATCTAATATCCACAGAGAATTTATGGAAATTGATTAATCCTACTCCTGAATTCTATTACTCACAATTGGTCCTGGTAATATAGGGATAAAGACTAAAAGGCTAATGTCTGAGTCTCAGAAGGACTTGGCTCTGGACAACTCATAGGAGTTATATTTTTATTTTATAAGTATTCATGAGAATCTATTTTAGTGATTTTTTTATAACCAAATGTAATATCAGAGCAAACATCTTGATTGAGGATGCTGTCCATTTCCATTCCAGTTAATAATGGTGAATTTCTCTCACAATGAGACATTTTTATTTAATTTCATAAATTATTCATTAATTTAACTTATATAGTTTGAGATTCAATTTGGTAACTAACATATATTCTAATTGTTGGTAGAATTTGTTATTAGTGATCATATAGAAATGCTCTTGGGATAACTGGTAGATCTACCTTGCTTTTTGTTTTTTAAAGCCTCAGACTCAATAGTCTCATTGAAGAATGTTAAAATCATTTTCTCATCCTAAAGCATGTGACACTTTTTAAGAAAAATATTCTCCAGAACAAAATATCTTAGGAAACACTGAAGATATTCAACTCCATGATTTTGTTCTAACCTAGGCAGTCACCTGAAAATAGGTAGGAAGATTAATTCCATATGCCAGAGACTTGTGCTTTCCAATTGCAATGCTGTGTAGGTCATGGTTTGGGGTCAGGTAGTCTCTACTTAAAATAGGCCCATCATCTAATTATCACTCTAAGTGAGTTTTCTTTCTTTTTTTTTTCCAGCAGTCTTTGGGGCTTGAACTCAGGGCCTGGGCACTGTCTCTGAGTTTCTTTTGCTCAGGGTTAGCGCTCTACCACTTGAGCCACAGCGTCACTTCCAGTTTTTTCTGTTTATGTGGTACTGAGGAATCGAACCAAGGCTTCATGCATGCCAGGCAAGCACTCTACCACTGAGCCACATTCCCAGCCCCCTAAGTGACTTTTCAAAAGGAGAAAAACCCTTGCATTGTGATCCTGCATGATAAATGTTCCCTCATCTTCCCCTCCTAGCTGTTATCAACTTAAAAATCCCACAAGAATTCAATCATAAGTAGACATTAAGACTTGCTACAAAACTTCAGTGTGAAGCAATGATAAAACTCACCAATAAAATCCAAAGTCCTAAAATTGGCCCACAACATCTTCTCCTGCCAATCCCCCTCCTCATCCAGTCCATCCTCAGTGTCTCTGGCCAGAATGCTTTTGTAACAACTGCTTCCTCTGAACTGAATGACTTTTCTCCACATCTGCTCAGAAAACAGTCTTTGTCCACTTCGTCACTTTTCTGGTGAAGTTTCCCTCAATGTTCTTATTTAAAACTGAAATCTACCCCAGACACCTTTACCGTGCTTTCCTTTCCCTTTTGCTTTTCCCCATGGTATTTACCACTTCCCAATTCATTTATTATGATTCAGTATTATTGTTTCAGAAGCAAATGGCAAACTATAAGCTAATTGAGGCAGTGATCACTGTCTGATTGCTCACTATGCTAGGAACCTAGAACAGCATCTAAACGGGGACATCTTGGTCCTAAATATACACTAAATAAATAAATAGAAGAAAACGAACAGAATAAACATTTTTGAAATAAAACAACAGGCCTTAGTATCTGCCTAGATAATAAATACTGGAAATAAATATTAGTCAAAGTAATTACAAGAGCAAAGAATTTGAATATACATTTCTCTCCCTACCCCAAAAAGCATATAAGTAGCCAATAAGCATATAAAAGTGCAGTCACTGGTCACTAGAAATACTTCACATTCACTAGTGTAGTTGTGATAAAAAAAATAGGTAACAGTAAGTGTTCGTAAGGATACAGAAAACTTGTTAACTCTCACACATTGCTGGTTGGGAATATGAAATAGCCATAGCATCTTTGGGAAGGTGTTTGGTGATTCTTCCAAACATTAATCATGGACTCACCATTTGCTACATCAATTTTCATTTTAGTTATATAGGAATTAAGAGAATTAAATATGTATGTTGATTTTTAAAAAACTTGGGCATGAATATTTACAGTAACATTATAAATAATAGCCCCAAGTGGATACAACTCACATGTTCATCAATTGATGAACAAACAATCAAAATGTGGTTCCATTCATCAAATAAAACATTATTCCACTGTAAACAGGAATGAAGTATTGACACATGCTAGTATAGATGAACCTAGTAATCATGCTTTGTGAGAAAAGACAAAAAGCACAGCTGTATGAATCTATTAATGGGGAATGTGCACAGTTGGAAAATCCATAGAAGCAGAGAACAGATTTTTAGGTTGTCAGAGGCTGAAGGAGAAAGAAATGAGAGCTGGCTGCTAGTGATGTGTTTTGATTTTGCTCTTGTTTTTTTTTTTTTTGGTGTTTCTTTTAGAGCAATAAAAATATTTCTGCGTTATATAGTATTCATTGATGAATGTGTAAGTTGGTAACTATATTAAAATCAAGTGATGAGTTCACTTTTAAAGGATGAACTTTATGGATTGTAACTCAATTTTTAGAAAATCAAGGTTTGGAGCTGTTTCTCCATGGGTTTCCATGTGCAAGACAAGCAGCCTGGGCTGGATTTACTACTGCAGAAGAGGAGCTGTGTCTTCGAGTTTCATGAAAGTTCATCAATAAGGAAAGCATCCTGGGGCAGATGCTTCTTACATGACAAAGGAAATGTGAAGTTGGGAACTTTTCCCTGGGAGTAAACTGTAGAGAGAAGGGACCATGTAACTCCCTCTATCAGGGACCAGTGGGGACTCTGTTGTAATATACACAGATGCTGTGATTGACTGCTTTCTCCCAAGATGTTGAGAGGATGTGTCTTCTGTTGACCAACTCTAAAGGACACTCTATTTCCAGATGAGCTCATTGTATATAGGGATGGAACTCACATAGACAAGTGACATGGAGAGTCACATTTGCCTACATTTTCTTCCTCAAATACCAGATGTCTCAACCCAGCATTTGGCAAGTATTAGCAGACAGTCTAAATTCTTATTCGTATTGTTGATTCAATAAATGTCCATATGTTTTTGATACTGGACCTGTAGGCTGTAAACTTAATATACTGCCAAGAGTATTTAGGAAACTTGATTTATACCTTTGTTTATCTAGACAGCCATCATCCTTACAGACTAGGGTGAACTCTGGAAACATCTACAGATGAGGAAAAAGAACTTGAGATTCAACAAAGGACATGAATCTTCTCATTCAAATAAGTACTCAGTGGAGAGCTTAGCATGTGTGCTATAGGACAAAGTAGGGATAATTTGGGTCTGAAGAGAGCATTTGCATTTTTAACCAACTTCCTCTAGCATAGAAGTATATCAGTGGAATCCTTCACAAGGCCTCACATAATATGAGGCCCATAAGCAGATACTCCAAAACAAAAAGGGGTCAGACTAAAGGAAGATATTATTAGAGGAGGAACCCAAAGGTGTAACTCCTCTGAACATTTAAAACAAATTCCAGGATATGGGAACAAGAGATTTTGTTATTGTTGTTTGAGGTGGAGGTGATTGGTTTTGCTTTGGGGTTTTGTTTTGTTTTGTCTCTTTGGGATGAATGGGAGGCTTAAAAAGGGAGGGAGGAAGGATAAGCAAATGCAATCATGGTATTCAGTATATACTATGTGGGAAATAAACTATACAACTTGTGAGCAGGGATTGGAGGGTGAAACTGGGGAAAAGAGAAGGAAGGGGTAACATTGTCCAATGTTCCCAACATTGACTTATGAAATGGTAACCCTTCTGTACAACATCTTAATAATGACCATAAATTTATATTTTACAAAGGGATACTGAAGAATTATTCCAGGATTGCACTTAGTCTGTTAAAGCTTAAAAGTTGCTTTTAAAGTTTTTAATGAAGAAATAAGCTTAAAAGGGGCTGGGAAGGTGGCCCAAAGGTAGAGCGCTTGCCTTGCGTGCATGGGGCCCTGGGTTCGATTCCTCAGCACCATATAAGCAAAAAGAGAAAAGCTTGAAGTGGTGCTGTGGTTCAAATGGTAGAGCACTAGCCTTGAGCTGAGGAGCTGAGGGACAGCGCCCAGGCCCAGAGTTCAGGCCCCACGACCGGACCCCTCCCAAAAAAGAAATAAGCTTAAAAGCATAAAGTCAAATCTGTATAGTAGATATTCTGGAAATTAAGAAGGAAAGCCATCTGCTCACTGTCAGTTGAAGTATAGACCAATTGTGGCCAGGCTGACTCTTCTGTTAAGGACATAGAAATATTGCAAAGGTAGGGGGTTAGAGTGGTTTGTTTTGAAGCATCAGTGTGGAATTGTGGATTAGAAGCCCAGCAGCTTATTTCCTGAGACTCTGGTAAAGAGTGGTATCCTAAGCAGTCCATCCCCACAGCAGTAATTTGGTCTCTTTTACCCATTGTCATCATTCTTAGTTGTGTATAGCTGTACAGATATTTGTCAATGCACGAACAACTCAAACTGTCAAAACTTGAAGACAACAAAGTACAAAAGTACTAGTACTTATTTCTTTAAAAGTCTAACATTATTCATCCGTCCATTTTTTTTTGCTCTGTACAATGATAATTATGGTTTCCCAACTACAGATCCAAATCAGATTTTCCTAGCAATTAAGTGTCATCAAGTTGTCTAAAATTAGAATACCTATATATCCACTTCAATTTTAAATATTAAGATATAGTTTAAATATTGAAATTTCATTTTCCGTGTATATTAACAACATAGAGCAAAGGAAGTAAAGAAATAATCAAAGATGGAAATAACTCAAATTCTGAAAGGATAAATGATCATGCAGTAATAAACAGTGTTGAAGTATTGACACATACTAGAATGCCAATGGTTAAATTGGCCAGAACAAAAATAATTACATATTGTTTGCTACATTTTATATGGAAAGACCCAGAATGGGCAAATCCTTGTAGACAGACAACAGATCATTGGATACCTGGACCTAGGGTTGGGTCCAGGACTGGATGTATAATAATAGGCACTTAGTTTCCTTTTTGTAAAATTTAATTTTATTGTTATTATTAAGGTGTTGTACAGAGGGGTTACCATTTCCTAAGTCAGGTAATGAGTACATTTCTTTTTTGGACAATGTTTACAAGTTTCTCAGTTCATTTTCCACATAGTGTGTATTGAATACCATGATTGCATTTGCTCACTCTTCCTCCCTTCTTTTCTGTGCCCCTGCTTTGAACCCTCTAAAAATGCAAAAACAAACAAACAAACAAAAGCAAAAATAAACAACCACCATTACTACCAACAACAACATTTTTCTATTTCCTAGAATTCATTTCAATAAATAGTACTTTAACTATTCTGAGGAGTTATGCTTTGGGGTTCCTCCCATAAGGTTATCCTCCTTTAGTCGGACTTTTTCAGTGTAAATGCCTAGAATCCTATGTAAGTTACCATGTCCAGTGTATAGACCTGGCTTCCACATGTGAAAGAAAACACTTGACATCTGTCTGTCTGAGCATGGCTTGTCTCACTCTTAGTTTCCTTTGGAAATGCTGAAGATGGCAGAGATCTACTGATGGCTACACAACCCTGTCCATACTCTAAAGTGCCATTGAATCATACACATTGAAATTGTTAAAATGGTAAGGTTTTCATTGCACTTATTTACCACAATAACAATAAGCCAATGTGTAAAAAGGAAAATCAAAAGGAAGTAGATTGTAAGCAAGACCCCTTCTACTTGCTATAAACCAGTTATATTCACTGGAGGACATTTTTGGTTGCAAAATTTATGTAATTCCAACTTTCCTTCCAAACTCTCAATAGGGTTGTCTATAGTTGTGTAATACAGTTTCAAATTAAGAAATAACTTTGGGTCTCAGTGAAAGGAAAGATCAAAACAGGCACATTTGAAAGCTTTTCATTTATCTTTGATTACAATCATACCCCATTTCAGGAAGTTGTAAAAATGGAGAATAACTTAATGGATCCTGACAAACACAATTTTTTTTTCACTCTGACAATGTTTTATTAGATTAGTACCAATTGCTCAAGTTTTCAAAGATGTGGGTCAGTAAATGGAAGAAAGGTCTCACGATGCTGGGAGTGATATAATTCCTGGAATAACAATATTGTGTCCCTATATACTATCCCAGAGTTGATTGGTTCATTATTGTAAAATTGTCTCAAATTTGTGCAATGGATTCTGAGAATCCATGGACTCTCTGAATGTTGATTAATTTGTTTTTCAATCTAGAGTTTTATAACCTACTAGTTTTATTTTGTTTGTATATTTTTTTATTTTTGTTTTTTTGCCAGTCCTGGGACTGGACCCCTGGGTCTGGGTGTTGTCCTTGAGGTTTTTTGCTCAAGGCTAGCACTCTACTACTTGAGCCACAGCTATACTTCTAGGCCTTTCCACCCCTTAATTGGAGATAGGTATCTCACAACCTTTTCTGTCCAGTCTGGCTTTGAACCCTGGTCCTCAGATCTCAGTCTCCTGAGCAGCTAGGATTATTGGTGTAAGCCACCAGAGCCCAGCAACGCACTATCTTTTTATTTATTTCATTCCTATCTTTCCCAAATAACCTCACATATATCATTGCTGTAAATAAGCTAATATGGTACAATAATATAATTAACATAATTTTATACATATGTATATTCTAAATCATTGCAAATGATTGCTTTTTCCAGCAAAACTGGAAAAAGAAAACTTCACAAAATAGCAAGTTTATAACCTTCAAACTATTTCAGTCCATTACTGTGAAATCCAGAGTTCTACTGAAGAGCAAAACTGGTGTGAATTATTTCTTGATTTGCAGTTCCTCTATTAAACAGAGAAAAGCCAGCAACTTCAAGTTCTATCACAACTTATTAAAAAACATGTGTTGCTTAAAAGGAATTTTCAATAACCTTTTGGAGGATAATTGTAAGACTTTCCCATCCAAATTCCATGGAGGAAACCATCTTAATGTTTTTTTTAATATAAAAAATGGAAGTATTTCATTTCAGAAGTACTTAAAATACAATTACTGCATTTACTTTTAGAGATTTCATCAAAGTAGACTTTCATCCTTTGCTCTTCAGAGCAGGTGCCTGTAATTAGATGAGGCCCTCATACCTGATTCATTTCCTGGGCCAGAGGGCTCTTGTTTGAGAGCACTAACTTGCTGTGCCTGCATAAGGAAAATATTACTGCCAAGTTTCCACAAAGCCCTGAGAAATCCATCAGTGCTACAAACTACTGACCTTACCCTAAACCCATCTGCCTGCAGGCCAGCTGACTCAATGTCTCCTGCCAGCCATCCGCACACACGTGGTATTCTGTCGCAGATCTGTGAACAGTCAGGAATGAAGAGGAGTTCACATTTTTAGAGAGGCTCACTGGGGAAATAAAAGGGGGGAAGCCCAAATTAGAAACATTTCTTCTCCTAAGACCAAATATATGCTCCAATAGCATATATTTATTCTTTGTTTTAGTTACGAATCATTTGGTGAGAACTCACCAGATAAAAATCATCACTGTACTCTGAGTGATAGACAACTGGAAAAAAAATTAGAAATGTCCTCAAAAAAAGTGTAGACTTTTGTGAAGGAGACAAGCAGTTCTTGGCTTTCCTTTATGAGTTAGGAGATGGCCCAAAGGCAGAGCCCATTTACCGAGAGGTTTGTATAATTAATTGTAAGGAGCCATTTGTAACTCCATTCATTTCCTTTGGAGAAAGCATAGGAGAATGCAAATGTGTAAAAGCAACGCTGATTTAGAATTAATATGGACATACACTCATTTCTGTTTTATAAAAGAAAAGTCTCTGCACTTAGGCAGACATGGACCATTTGTGAAACACTATGTAATTGATTACAACACACAGGGGAATCATGATTTGGATGGATGACACCAACGACAAAGTGAGAAGAGTGATGGATGAGGGTGAGGGAAATAATCAGGTAACTCAAGATGACAAAGTGCCACACTGGCAGTTCTCATAGGAGATGCCTCAGGTCCTGTCTGTGAAAGGACCTGGGTAGGGAGAATTCCTGTCTGGACATGGCACAATAACACAAACCAGGCCTTTTTAAACTAGACATTTTAATACTAGTCCAAGATGTGTAATTGATCCAAGAGTGTCAGAATATTGATCACTATTAAAGCTGAGTGATAATAATGAGGTTTAAAATCCTATTCCAGAAATAAGATGGATTCAAAAATCTTGAACCCCAAATGTTATGCATATAATATAGACGTTTCAAATAGAATAGTAATTTGGGGGCAATTTTCTGTGACTTGGAAATAGCACCCATGAGTCACCATTGTTAGGTTTTGTAACCATTAAGTAACTAGATGAACTTGGTTAGGGAAATCTGTGAAGTGATCTGAGACTCATTTAGCTTCAGTGGCTGACAGGCATGCAAGAATTCCACAGATGGCAGAAGTGGGCCGCTTACCACAGTCCCATTCATCCGAACTGTCTGAGCAGTCTGCTTTCCCATCACACCACCGGTCATGTGACAAGCACTCATGGGTGACACATTCCAGTTCATCTTCTTGGCAAAATGCTGGCAGTGGAGGCAAGAAAAGAGAAGAATGAAACATTTGGGAATAACTGTGACTGTCACTAACACATATTCTCCTTTGCCAGCAGGAGTGTGACAAGATAAGTATATCATGGTCATAAAGGCCACCAAACATAGACAAAGAAAGTAACAGAACCTGTAGATTGTAATGAACAAACTCATCCAAATAGGATTAAACTGTCTTCAAATTTTCTAGTTCTAACAATCAGATTGAAAAAAACAAAATGGTACTTACTCATTGCACCAGAAACATCAAGGGCCAGAGAATAAGGTTAAAATTTGCATGGCCATAGAAAGAGTACTTCAGAGACTAAAGCACCACAAGAATAAAACAAGTTCTATTCTTTTTTTTTAAAAAAAAAAGAACTCTACTAGTAAATTACTCTCTTAGTCATATATATATAATTTTCTTCTGAATTTAAGAAAATCATTGTAAATCTCCTTGATTGCCTATTTAGCATTCATTTCCTTTCTTCCTCTTTTTTTTTTTTTTAAGGAAATCTGATTTGGGTCAGGGCTCCACTCCCATCATCCCAGCCTTAGAGGAAAATCCTGATTAGTTTAAGATTGTCATGGCATTGCTCTGATTATATTATTCATTGTAGAGAATAATTATTAGTCCAGGACTAACTGTGATCCAGCAGGGGGGACTTTGGTGGATGGCTCTGTGGATGGTGCTTTGTCGAATAGTTTCTACCCACACTCTGCTGACCAAGGCCCTGTGCCCTAGCCTGGGACCAGAGAGAAGACAGGAGAAAAGAACATCTTCCTCTAATTAGTTCTCCCAGCACGGAGCTGCTTTCTTGGAATTCAGTTGTTTGTAGGGATGCCTTTTGTAATCTACACAAAGGCTTCCAACTGTTCCTCACTGCTGTAACTCTTCCCAAAATGCTTTAGTAATGTTCCAGAGATAAGAGCAAAATTCTCTGCCCTTCCTGCTGGATGAGATGAAGGAAACTTGGTAGCAGGGGCTCTTGGCTTGCAACCAACCAGCCTGGGGTCAAGCTTAAACAAAAAAGTCATGAAGTGTGGATTCCCACCTAGAGCCTCAAGAATTCACCCTATGTTTACTTCTCATAGGACAACAAAAGCCATATGTGACTACCCAGGAGAGAACAAGGTAATAAGTACCATCAGGAATAGTTGGGCCTTCTGTTACTGGGAAGTAAAATATTTTGCGAAACATATATTTTTTCTGGTTCTAAAGATAATGGCTACTCAATAAGACATTTAAAAAAAGATTTAAAAGTACAAAAATATAATAATCCCACCACGCAGACATTTTAATTGCAAACTCCTTGTGATTTTTAGATATTTTCCTATGTTTCTTCTTTATAAATTACATTTTCTTACAGTAATGAATCCCAAAAAAGAACTACTATACTATATTATATTATGTTCATCTTATAAAGAATATTAGAATAATGTTGAATAATAAAGAATATTAGAATAATATTTTAGGTGCTTTTGATTATTTTCTTGGTGCATATCTGCTGGGAGAGGTTTGGCTAAAGGTCTGAATAAGCTAAAAGCATCGGAAACATATTGTAACATTTCTGATTTGTATTCAAAGTGAGGTAATAGCATCTAAAACAGAAACATTGTGTTTGGTCCTCAGCTCCACCCAGACCTGAGCTCCTCCCTGCTCTGGAGTTCCCGCCATACAGCTGGCCCCTCCTCTCTCCGCCCTGGCCCACCTGAGCTCCCTCCTACCTCACTTCCTACCCTCAGACCCTGCTGCTACCTAGATAGCGGAGCCTGCCATGCTCTCTCTCTGGGAGAAATATGGCTCCTCTAATAAACCTTGTAACAATCTTTCTCCTGTGCCTGCCTGCCTCCGCGTGGTCCCCTGGGATGGATGTGATGGATCCTTTCAGAAGCACTTACAGCAATTCTTCTCATCCATGCTGTCGGGACAGTCTGGGAACCCGTCACAGATCACCGCGTGCTTTACACATTGCTTGCTGATTGGACATTCCCAAAGCTCCCTTTCCTTACAACCTGCAGACAGAAGAAAATGGTTCTTTGCTATAGATGTGCAGATTAGAATGGTGATGAGGTTTGGCTAAGCAATGTAGAAAACTTACAACCTCAAAGAATGACTTCCTTTTCCTTAAAGAGTATTGATACCTGTGTATACCCCAGTGAATGAACAGTGTAATTTTGAAAGTAGAAACACTCAACCACCTCCATCCTGCACCATAGATAGCACGGCTCTTTATTTTAAGCTAAAAATCAACATCTAGGAAATGAGGGAGAAAAATGAAAAAGCAACTCTAAATCAACATCAACCCTAGCTGTTAGTTTTGCCTTCTGAGTCAATTTGCCAACATGAAAGACTTCTCTATGAAACGAGTTATGCCTTAAAGCAAATATGCCAAAGCCTAGAGATCTAATGCATGCAATCTTCAATTCTAATTTCAGTGTACTAAGAGACCATCTGTATGTGAAAGAGGCTTCTCTTCTGCTGAAAATTTATACAACTAATTTAAGATCAGCAGCCAATGACTCCATGGTGGTCAGAGATCGAAGGTTGAACATGTTCTCAATTAGAATGAGGAATAACATAGTTTTGGAATTTAAGTCTGTAACTTAAATTGTAATTTGGCTAAGTAATAGAAGGCACTTTACAAGGACTTTAAAGAACATTAACAAAATGCCATTTGATGCACCTACAGTGAATTTTATATGCCAAGAGTCTAATGTATTCTAGTCATTCTAGTCAGGGTCATAGCCTTGGCAGGCTGTGAGGATTGTAAAGTATTAACCACATAGCATTGAACTTTGAGCATCCTTCACATTCCTGCTTAGAATAGTGTGTCTAGTAGGCAGTGGGTCCTTAACCTATGAGTATTTCAAATAGAATTTCACTTCATGTAAGGAACAAATGTATCTCTGATTCCCAGGAGAAGATAATTTATTTTCAGGGACATGAAATGTAAAGCAGTGATCAAATGAGGGCTCTCTTAAAAATGTCATTTCTCATCTGGCAAAGAACAAATAATTCAAAGAACTTTAGTAGCTAGTTGACTCAGATTTCTGAGAATCAATTATGAAGGGAAAAATCCTTATTCAGGACCATAACTGAAGTAAGTCTCCAGAAGAGAATTTTTCAGAGCTAAAATGAGATTTAGAGTGTGCCACCAATCAAAGACATAAGAAATCAAGATTGAGATTCTTTCTCTAGAGTGTCCTTGGGCACAGAGACATCAATGGCAAGGACTCGTGGGCATTATTACTTGAGATTTCAGCTGGCCGAGGAGAACAGATGTTATCTGCAATGTTCTGAGAATAATGTTCTTTAGAGATCTGAGAAGGAGGCTACAGTTTCCCTCAGTGACCCAGCTCCTGCCAAACTTGTTCTGCAGATTGTACCAGAGTACAAAGCAAACTGAAAAGAGCTCTAACATCCCACAGTGCCACCCAGCTTCCAGGGCTTCTTACCTGCACACAACACAAGTGCTAGGGGGAACAGTGGGGGTTCATGGGAACTTTCTAAAGAGGAGGAAGAATTTGGACATTTGGAAAGAATTGCTGCTAGTAGATAGACCACAGAAAGAGGTCATCTGAAGCAAAAGACCTGCTACATTGTATCTTCACAAATAAAAACAATGACACTAAAAGATTAACATTTATTTTCCACTCCATAGCCATATTGCAGTTATTATTTTTAATGCTTATAGTAATACCATAACATTAATGTAGTTATCACTTATGTGAGAAAACTAAGGACTAATAAGTGTCTGTAAATATCCCTGTGGAGAAAGGTCCAGATGGGATACAGGTCCCAGCCTTTAGTTGAAGAACTTTCTACCATGAGAACATACAATACGCTTGGTGGAAGAAATAAAGGAAGTACACCTCGACTGCCATTACTGAATTAAGCCTAGCTTCCCTTGCTTTGTGTGAAAGCTTTGCGCTCATTTCTCAACTTCTCTGAACCCCAGTTTTGATCATTCTAACAGTAACAATAATGCCTGCTACAAAGGATGTCTGTAATTTTTTTTTGCCATCCCAAGGCTTGAACTCAGGGCCTGGGCACTGTCCCTGAGCTTCTTTTGCTCAAGGCTAGCACTGTACCACTTGAGCTCAGCACCACTTCCGGCTTCTTCTGTGTATGTGGTTCTGAGGAATGAATCCCAGGGCTTCATGCATGCTAGGCAAGCCACATTCCCAGCCCAATGTCTGTAATTATTAAGTGGGTATTCTATTAGCATTCATTTACTATCAGTTTTCAATTCTTCCCATAATGAAGCTATAAAACGTACATGTATCATACAGTTTTGAATACATGTTATGAGGATTTTAACTCTCAGAAATGGTTCAGGTTATATTTTAAATTTCTATTTTTATTTTTTGAGGCTAAGAAAAACCAAAGGTAGTTGTCAAAAGCAGTTTATAATTGGAAGATGAATAGAAAGGTATGGAATGGTACTGAATTAATTGTTTTGTGACTATCTTTCTTTACCCTTTTATTCAGAATAAGGACAAATGAGTACCTATGAAGTGTATTCATGTAATGATGTATTTTGCTAGGTGCCAGTGGCTCATACCTGTAACCTTAGCTAATCAGAAGGCTATAAGATAGGAAGATTCTAGTACAAAGCCAGTCTAGGCAAGGATATGTTTAATTACAGACAAGCCCATCATCCTATAAGGCAAAGGAGTACTTCTCTGTTAACACAGGGCTGGCTTTGTGGATCCTTGTCTTGTCTATAAGGCTGTTCTTCTGTAAATCAATACTGAGCTAATGCCTTCAGGCTGGCAAAGTTCTTCAACTATCATTAGAAATATTCCTGGTACTAACAAGCTTTTCTTCTCTTGTTTATATGAGCCAGTATACAATCAAACTTTTACCATGAGAGAAGACATTTAAGAACATGGTTGCTTATCACTCAACTGTTCTGAATATATTTAAGTATTTTTGTAAGTTGTTTTGGTAACCACATCTTCCAGCTCTACAATACTAAAAAAAAACACAAAGCAAAATAAGCACATTGTAAAGGGAAAAAAAACCCAGAAACACTGTTAAAAATTCTGAGAAAGCTCCCATTCATGACTGAAAAGTTAACCATTACATTATCTAGTAAAGCCCAAGAGCTAACGGACAAAGTCCAAAAGATATGAAAAAAATTAATGTAATCCAGCTTTGCTGGAGCTGTTGGTGCATTACTAAATGGTATGCCTATGAAAACAGACAGCAAAAGAGGAAGTAGATGACCTACTACTTCCTCTGACAGGCCTCTGTCAACTTGACTTCCTTATTTGGTTATAGGGGGTGTGGTCACCCAGGACACTGGACAAGCCTATTCAAGTGCACATGTATGTCCCCAAGGGACATGTTTAAAATTTATATCATAAATTCCTTTGGAAAATTCAATGAGAAATGTCTCACACATTGTTACTGTTGGAGGGATTCATTTAACTCCACCAGCATTGATTTTTTATTCATTGTTCCTAGAGCTCTCAATGGTGGTACCAATATTTTGAAGTTAGAGATTAGGCAATTTACCTTCTTGTTTTGTTATTCTCTTGTGTGACTTAAAGTACTGATGAAAATTTATTAACCAGAAACTTGATATTTGAGCATAATGGAATCCTTATACAACGTTATAGTCCTTTGAACTTTTTTTTTTTTAAACTCTGGGCCTGGGCACTGTCCCTGAGTTCTTCAGCTCAAGGCTAGTGCTCTACCACTTGAGCCACAGCACCACTTCCAGTTTTCTGAGTAGTTTATTGGAGATAAAGAGTCTCATGGACTTTTCCTGCCCGGGCTGCTTTGAACCGTGATCCTCAGATCTCAGCCTTCTGAATAGCTAGGATTACAGGCATGAGCCACCAGTGCCCGGCTGAACTTCTTTTTTTTTGTATAATGCATTCTAGAATACAGAATGGCTAGCCTTGGCAAGGCTGAGTTTTAAAACTAAGATTTTGCATTTCTCAGATATTTTTTCCTTCCACAGCACATTGAGGCCTAGCTACACTACAGAAAATCCTGCCACCTCTCCATTTTAAATTGCATCTCAGAACATATACCAAATCAAAGCTGTGAAGTGACCAAATACAATACATTCCCCCAAACCCATTTATGTAACTGACAGTAAGTGAATTTTTATTTATTTTTGACAGAAAGATTATAAAGAAGTGAATAACACTAACTTCTCAAAATAATGTCTGGTCTTCCATAGAGAAATTACCCCCTGGCTATTATACCACCACTCTGACATCTATAACTTTCCAGAAGATGCCCTTGTCCACATTTATAGTGGTTGATAGGATCTTAGTTGATTGTGCATGACATTTTTTTAGACCAGAAGGGCAATGTCTACTACAGAAATTGCATTTGGGAAGTAAAGCAATATTTCATACCTCAAAGGCCAAAAGAATAAAATGATCTCAAAAGATGTATTGCCCTATGTATGTCCAATAAATAGTGTCAATTTTATTTTGGTGCATGACAACCGAAATAATCAGAGCTGGGCTAGGCTTTGGAAATCCCCTCAATCATTTTGTTTATTCCATTTATTAAAAAGTATTGCTCCTTGTCGATTTCCTGACACATTTTGAGCTTACAAGGAGAGGAATCAAGGTTTACAAGGAAATACTATGAGATTTAAAATCCATTTAAATCACCACAGGCCTTTCTAGCTTTGCCAATGGTGATTTTGGAGCTCAATAGCAAGAAGCAAGAAGGATATTATCTCTTTTGACAAGAGATCAAATAAGACAAAGTATGAAAATGAATTCCAATTAAATTTGAATGCTGTTGTCTGAACTCTTTCTTAGTGTATCTAGATGTCTGTTTGTATGTCATTATCTGTTTGCAAAGACACTATTATTTTGATAATTAATTTATATTTTAATAATAAAGATGATTAACCTTTTATTATCTGTTTGAACATGTATCATCAAGGTTATAAATAGAAGCGTCATTCTGATATTCTCTTGTGTGACCTTAAATATTGATGAAAATTCATTAACCAGAAACTTGATATGTTAACAGAATTGAATCCTTATGCTGTGAGTCCTTTGACTAAGGTCACACAGAATGGTTAGTCTTTGCAAGGCTGATTTTTAGAGCTTAAGTTTTGCATTTCTCAGATATTTATTCCTCTACTGCAAATTGAAGCTTACTTATACAACAGAAAATCGTGCAATCTCTTTAAATCATCTAAAGTAATCCATTCTAAATTACATCTCAGAACACATAACTCTTTCAAGTTGTTAAGAGAATCAATATAATACATTCTCAAAAACCCATTTATGTAAGTGACAATAAGTGAATTTTGATGTATTTTTTATAGAAAGATCACAAAGAAATGAACAGCAATAAGTTGTGTTAGGGAAAAGTATTACCAGAGAAAAACCTCAACCCTTGTCCACTATTCACACTTTCAGAAGTTAAAAGCATTAGCATTCTATCCTAGTCACTATTTACTGCAAGTGGGCAGTTTATATTTTTAACACAGTTATTTTGTTTCAGCTTATTTTACTACTTTACAATCACGAGAGTTCCATGTCACATACATACCACAGTTTTCTTCATCGCTGTCATCGTCACAATCATCCTGACCATCACATCTTCTGGAAGCCAGAATGCACCGTCCGGAATGGCACTTGAAGTGAGTAGGTGAGCATTCTGTTCAAAACAATGTAACACTTAAAGGACAGAAACTCCCTAAACCTTCACCCAGCTCATCTATTTACATGTGGGCTGTTGTTGAGCTGCTAGGACAGAAGGTAAGATGGACCTTCCCAGAGCTAAAACGGCTAAGTTTACTTGGCTTTTTTCTGTCTGCCAATCAGCATTTTTTTTCTCCTTCATCTTGATATCATCTTTCCAGATCAACACTTCTGTGCTTTCCAGTGATTATCTTCTTTATTTTTCTTTTTTAAATATGTTCTTTATTGTGAAATACTTTACAGAGGGGTTACAGTTACATGAGTAAGGTCATGAGTACATTTCCTGTAGGTGCTAATAGTGCTTATCTTCTTAATGGACAACCTCACAGCTGCCAGTGCTTGAAATACTGTGGAGCCTGTGACCTTAACCACGCAGCTGCTTTCAATGTGTCATTCTGTGATGAGTGGCCCTCAATTCTAGTTCTCTACTTAAGAAGCCTACATTTCCAAGACCTCAAAATACTTTGTACTTGGTGGGATCAAGGCTTGTTCGTCACCATTCCCTTCAGGACCTCTGGTATGCAAGGAACCTTCACCAATAACCACCTTTGTGAGCAGCATGCTTAAAAGGATAAACAGATGGAATACTGAGCCCACAGCTAACTCGTATCTAGCCTGTATTGTTTTTATCACTTAAAATTACTTATTTGTAAAATAACTGTGTACCAGAAGGGCACCGATGTTTTCAGTGCAATTCAAACCACAGATTCACTCACCCACACAGCCTGGTTGGTTCCTAAATAGAAAAACACAAACATAGACTGCAAAAGGTGCGTGCTATGCTTATCTGTGTTCAGTACCCCATAGCAATTAAATTGAAAATTAACCTTGTACATCTGCATCAGGCATTAGGCAAGTTTGATTGTCTGAATTTTCTACTGGAAATTGATTGCAATCTGTGTCTTCAGGCCATTGTAAACCCACAATCCCAAGAACAGACTCACAGCGTTCTTTAGAGTGCTCACACAGTGCTCTACAAAGGGCAAGAAAAATACAATGTTAGAGGCAGAAAGAGTTCCATCAAAGGAATACATTAGGCTGCATCTGACAGATATCGATGATATAAATATGGATATATGCACTGCTGTAATTTAAATCAACCACTGATTATTTATACTGGACAGTAGACTGTGACTCTCTTCCCATTCCCCTGTAACATGGAAATAATAATATGGAGCATGCCTACTCTAAGGGGTGCTGGTCTTGTCAATATCTGTGTGGTATTTGGCCACAGGCAACAACCTTAATGCTACTTATCTCAATCCAGAGGTTGTTTTGAGTGTGAGACAGCATAATGATACACAACAATTGTAAGGACTCAATAATGTTATTCTTTTTCAGATATATATCTTTAAATGTTAAGATGAGGGCAAAAACAACTATAAGGAACTCATAAGCATATTTTTGTCATCACCTAACTTTTTTTATAAATAGTAACAAACTATAAAATTCATATTGAGAGCCTCTGAAGATGGAAGGTATACAAATCAAACTAAGCACAGAATTAAAGTTTCCCAAAGAAAGCTCACCAAAATGCTGATGGAAGAATATCTCAGAATTAATCTTACCTTAATCATTTTAATATGAAACTCACATTCTAAAAACTGTAGGTAATATCTGGATGTAAATTTATCTTTACAGGAAGGAATGTTGCATTGGGAAAATTTTATGTGCTTGTGAAAATAAAATCAAACACAAGACTTGGTGCAGTATTATTAAGAGTAATCATTCACTACCACCACTAATCTTATTTAGCAAAATCTGGCTGAGATTTACAAATAACTTTTCAACACAAAATGAGTAGATCCTCTTTTGCAACACCTTAAAAGGCATTTGCAGAAACTTTCAGCATTATTTTTGGACAAGTTAATGTCAAGTTTTACTGTCTCCATTTTCACATTTGTTAGTTTTCTAGAATTTTATTGGTTCCGGTCCTCACTCTATGGATGCCCCTACTTTGCCATTCATTTGATAGCATTTCATTTATCATTTTCCTAGCTGTCCACTGTGTTGATATTACTGCTTTTCCTTAAAGCTGTAAGTGACTTCTGATCCCAACATCTGGTTTCTATAGTCACCACTCATGTGTACGCAAGCACATCTGATCAGCACCTCTGATAGAAAAGATGGAAAATAACTCTGATGGAAAGAGCAACCACCTTTGGGGCAGCCATATTGCACAAAGTCTCTGTCCATAACCTTTAGCATAAGATGCAGAAGAGGGAAAAAATACTACGAATAAGCAATTGTGTTCTGTGCTATCCTCCTAGCTCTATCAGGCATCAAAGAGCTTTCAGTCCACATTTATGAACATTTATTTCATGTGCTCTCCTAAAAAGCCAACAACTGTTTGCATATTTCCATCATCAGGTGAAGGAACTGAGTCTGAGAAAGACTAAGCAATTGGTCCTAAGGCTACTAAAGCAGCTAGAGAAGATCTAGGGCTAGACGTCAGACAATGAGAGCCACAGAAATAGACTTGGTCCTAGGATATTCCTTAGACCCAGGTCCAAGCTGCTGGCTTATAATGCTGACCCTGACTTGTTTCATTCAGACAGAAAATGTCAGTGATATTCATCTCCCTCCAACCTGTGAGGTTGGCAGGGAGGTGTCCTGTCTCCCTGAAAAATATTTTTTAACTTTGTCTGCGACCAGAATGGTACTGAGCCAGGGCCTTGCTTGGACATGTTAAACTCTACCACTAAGCCACACCCCCAGCAATAATTTTTAATTTTATTTTTTTGTCAATCATGAGACTTGAACTCAAGGCCTGGGTGCTGTCCCTGAGCTCTATTGCTCAAGGCTAGTGCTCTTCCACTTTAAGCCACAGCGCCATTTCTGGTTTTTGAGTGGTTAATTGGAGATAAAAGTCTCATGGAGCTGGGAAGGCTCAAGTGGCTCTGTGGCTCAAGTGGTAGAGTGCTAGCCTTGAGCTGAAGAGCTGAGGGACAGCACCCAGGCCCAGAGTTCAGGCCCCACGACCGGACCAAAAAAAAAAAAAAAAAAGAGTCTCAAAGGGACTTTTCTGCCCAGACTGGCTTTGAACCATAATCTTCACATCACAGTCTTCTGAGTAGCAAGGATTATAGATGGGAGCCACCAGCACCCAGCTAACTTATATTAAAAAAAAAAACAAAACCACTTCTTGATCCACCAAAATTAAATACATGTGATCTTACTTGATCAAAACATGTGACCTGTCATCAATGTAAATACTTAGTCAACTATTTGTTTACAACTCTGACTTCTTTCCCATTTACACATGTTACTTGTTAAGTCTAGAGCTCCTAAGCAACGTTTATTTTGTCCAAACTCAAGTAACTCTTTGCTCCTTTGGTTGTCCATGAGATAAGTGAGGAATGCTTGTGAGAGACCCACCAATTTTATTTTGCTTTTCATCACTGTTTCAAGTTGCTTATGTTTTTAGATGAAATTTACCTGCAAGGGGGGATGCGTTGGCCTGTGTTCACATCACACTTTGGAACCAAAATGGTGCAAGCAAAAAACATGAGGTATTTGTAACAGTTGGTCTGAACAAGTGCGGGGAAGAGAGAAGATTCCCAGCTGATGGAGGTTTCCTTTTGAGTCTGATGGCCAAGGTAATTTGGATAATTTGTGTGGTTGTAGGGCAGATTCATGCAAAGTTCCAGGGTAATTGGTTCACATTGACCTGACAATAAAAACAAACAAAATACACATATGAATTGCCTTTTTTTTGCCCCCCTCTCCCAATTGCCCAGATAAAAACAACTTCATACTAACTTGAAGTGTTTTACTTTTTGTCTTTAGAGTAGCTGAGACTAAAATGCAAGTACTATATATCATTGTTCTGGGATTAACAAAAACATGAGGAAGTTGATTAATGAAGTGCATGGTGATCTAAGATTCATTTCTGTTTAGAAAAGCTAGCACAGTGCCCAGCATGCACATTTTACACAGTTCTTTTCTCATTCATTTCTTTGATGGAACTTAACTCAAAATGACTCCCTTCCATCACTGTTTTTATTCACTTCCATTTGCCTGCTTCTGATTAATTCATCACTTCTAACAAAGAATAAACCCTATTATCTTCATGGCCATTTAAAAAAGTCAATGAATTTAATTAAATACACAGACAACTTCTGCTTACACCCTTTATTGTTGATCAATAGACTGAAATCGAAGGCTACAACTCAGGGCAGGAGGAGGCTGACATCTCTTGGAGACTTCTTGCTGATGAGGACAAAACCCAGATGTTTAAGCTTAGAAACCAGGGCGTCTCCTTCTTCAACCACAGCCTTAACTTCCCACCTGTAACTCTGCCAACAGCAAGTCTCTGCTGAGTATGAATTCTGCTCCTCAGCAATGCTGTGATTTTAAGAATTGGATGTACCCCGTTTGGCCTCTCTTTTCTTGGCATGCCTAAAATGGGACCTCCAATGGGACAATGCTCCCAGCTGCCCAGGACTGCTTCCTTTACTCCCCTTTTCTAGTCTCCCCACCAACTTGTCTCCTCTATGGCTTGGCAGACTCAGTATGGACACCTCTTTCAGGATGTTTCCTGAGCTAACCACTCTTCACATTTCTCCTCCTAGACTGAGTCTCTTCTGAGTGTCCTGGTATCTTAAGCATGTGACCGTTCTATACTTGTTATATTCTATTGTGTTTTATATTTACTTGTCTCCCCTACTCACACAAATTTGAGGATGGTTTGTTTCGTTTTGTTTTTATGCCAGTACTAACGCTTGAATTCAAGGCTCAGGCATTGTCCTTTAGGTTTTTTTTTCTTTCAACTGAAGGCTGTTGCTCTACCATGTGAGCCATAGCTCCATGTTAGGCTTTTGATGGTTCATTGGAAATAGAAGAGTCTCACAACCTTTCCTTTCTGGGCTGGCCTTGAACCTTGATCCTCATATCTTAGCCTCCTGAGCAGCTAGGATTACAAGCATGAGCCACAAGTACCCAGAAATTTTGAGGGTTTTTTTTTTGGAAAAAATGACACTAATTCTTGATCTCAGAATCTGTATACCCTACCCAACACAGTGCCAGGCTGAAGGAAAGAAAAGAGGAGGAGGAGAAGGATACTAGGCAATGAAAACGTAAGTGATGAAAGAGACTCATCCTGCCATTAAGAAAATCTTGGCGAGGGAAATAAATGGCACACGCTGGTTGCTGTGGAAAAGTCTGAGCTGACGAGGGTAATACATATCCTGGTCTGAATCCTGTGATTCCCTTGTTTCCAAAGCCACATGCCCCCCACCAGGGTAGCATATGGGGCGGGGCTTCTGGAGGTAAATTAGATTTCAATGAAGTACTACATCTAGAGTACTATCCTAACACAAAGAGATGAGACTAGACCCTTTGCACTATCCACCAAGTGCAGATACAGTAAGAAGGTGTTTTGGCTGCAAACAAGGAGGGAAATCCTCACCCAGACACGTTGATCTTGGACCCCAGCCTCCCAGAACTATGAAACACAAAAATTTGCTGTATAAGGCACTTAGTTTATAATATGTGTGTGTGTGTGTGTGGACACTGGGGCTTGAACTTGGCCTGAGCATTGTCCCTTAGCATTTAACACCTGCATGGCTGTTGCTCTACCATTTGAGTCACAGTGCTACTTCTTTTTGGCAGTCAACTGGAGATGAGTCTTATGGATTTTCCTGCCCAGGCTGGCTTCAAATCATGATCCTCAGCTCTCAGTCTCCTGAGTAGCTCGGATTACAAATGTGAGCTACTGGCATTGGCAAGGCTATGGTATTTTTGTGATAGCATCCTGAACCTACTCAGACAATGTTATTGAACAAAATGCTAGAGGCACAGAGAAACAAGACAGAGAAGAGGTGACTCAAGGAAGCACTGAGGAACTCCTTTAAGAGTAGAAGGCTTAGAGTAGGTTTGGTGAAGTACAGTAGAGGCTGCCTGTTTCCTGGGAGTTCATAGTGCTTGTGTCACATTCCCTGAAGTGAGACAGGTAATCAGACAAGTGTCTTGGCAAAATTAGCCTAGGCAGACTGAAGACTCCAGGCCTTATTAAGAGTAATTATTCGAATTAAACTTATTTACTCGATAGAAAAGTGGCACGCATGCGAATAGATCATCAGTAAGGGCTGCTGTGGAATATTAAAATAGCCCTAGACTACTTATTCATGGCAAGAAACTGAGGCCTTCACAGATGCCATGTTCATAAGGAATCTCACACTGGCCAGATTGCAAACATTAATAACAAGGTGTGACTGTGTAATTGCACTCTTGACTTCCTAGGGAAGGCCCCGTGCTGGCAATTGGGCATAATCTTGAGCAATAAGCACACACACACACACACACACACACACACACACACACACACATATAAAAAAAAGGAGCTAGGGAAGGTCCAGTTATTGTATTCTTTGATTTGTGGAGGAGTGTTGAGGGCTGAATGTTTGTGCCCTTTCACCCCCAGAGTTCCTATTTTAAATCCCAAGGAGTTACTATTAGAATTGGGTCTATGGTAAATAATTAGGTCAGGAAAGCAGAGCCTTCTTCAGTGGGATTAATGAGCTTGCAAATGGAGCCTTGGGAACCCTCCCACCCTCTTTCCATTGTGTGAAGACACAATGAGAAGTCGGCCACCCCCACCCCACAGGGCTTCCTCATCAGAGGGTGTGGGCATCCTGACCTCACACGGCCAGCCTTGAGAACATGAGACTCAATGGCTGATGCTTACAAACCACCTGGGTGACAGTAATTCATTATTATATCCCCAGACGGAGACAAAGAAAACCATTTAAACTTTTTTTTCAGATTGCAAAAAAAGTATCCTGTAAAAATGAAAATAATACTAAAAAGAAAGAAACAGTGCATAATAAGAAGCAGAAACAGAAAGAAATAGTAAATCATCTCCCTCATTCCATCCATCAACTCCCAAAGCTGAGGGGGGGGGGGAGGCTTGGACATTCCTGTCCCTTTTCACGCCTTCTTGTGTCTTTCCGTATCTTTCCCTGCTCACATTGTTCACACAGACCTTTGTAGACTTAAACAGAGGTTTCTAATTGCTTTTGCCAAAGAACAATCAAACTATTCTTTCTTATTCTCATTCTTGTTATTCTTATTATTCTTCTATTATTGTTATTCTATGCTTTAGTTGCTTCATTATTTATCCCTGACTGTAAGTTTGTAATGCATATATCTTCAGTATTTTAATATTCTTATAATTTTACAAAATTAGATCATTCACACTAATTTTTTTTATTGTGAAAATACTGTGCAGAGGAGTTACAATTACATGGGCAAGATAATGAGTACATTTTTTATCAAGCATTGTAGCCTCCTCCTTTGTTTCCCCTTCCCATCCCTTCCCATCCTCCCCCCCAACCCCCCAATACTGCCCCCCACCCCCTCACCAAAGTTGTAAAGTTAGTTTTCGACATAACGACTTGTACATCTCACTGTTGCAATGGGTCCACCTGTATCCCTAGTTAAACGATTTGTTTTTGCCCTTTCCCACCACAAATTATACCAACATCAAATACAGTGAAAGCAGGGGTTATACTGTGGGGAAGGGACATACAAAGCAACAAAGAAATCATCCTATAAATGTGTTAGAAACAATTGCATGAAAGAAAAAAAACATTTGAATACATAGCTTAGGGTTCATTTCCCTAACATCAACTTATCTGACCTTTTCTGCTTGACTCAGACATATACTAGATATTGCAAATAAGGGAAATCATGGGACCTATGTTTCTTTGGGCATGTCTTACTTCACCTAATATCATTTTTTCCAAGCCTTTCCATTTCCTAACAAATGAGGCAATGTCATTCTTTCTGATGGAGGCATAGAATTCCATTGTATATATATACCACATTTTCTTGATCCATCATCTACTGAGGGGCATCTGGGTTGGTTCCATATCTTAGCTATGGTAAATAGTGCTGCAATAAACATAGTCGTGCTGGTAGCTTTAGTGTGGTCTTGTTTGGATTCACACTAATTTTTGACGTGGTCTTTTGTCCCCCTCTTTTTTATTTCCTACCACCCCATCAATATTTAACTTGTTATTAGTGTATTTCCTCTTGGAAAATAAGACATAATGCACAAACAATTCTTCCATCTTTTGAAACGTGGAGAATGTGTCACTTTGGATTTATGATAAAAATTTAAGTTCAAAGTATTTCAGAGCCAAGGGAGATAAAAAGCATTAAGTAATGTGCATATATTATTTTGAAGATCTTTATTGAGGATGGTAAAGTTGGTTGGATATTATGTTTTATTCCTTCATAAGTTAAGCTCTCAAGATACCTATCAAGCCTCAAATCTATGATATATGACATCAATATACTTTTATTTGTTAAGCATGAGACTCACTCATGAGCCTGATTCACAAGGCCACTAGAGGGCGATCGCACCACAAATGGGAGGGTGCTCACAGACCGGAGCTTTCTGCACAAATTTCAGCAGTAACTGCTCAAGTGTCTTGAGTGTGGATGAGGTTAAATAAACATCCATTTTAAAAAAGAAGCCTGGTGAGATGTCAGTATTTCACCTTTTAGGTTCTGAATGAACTTTTAAACTTCACCCTAAAGTTGGGAGTATAAACTCAAAGATGTTACATCCCTGTCATGAAGCAATATTCAGAAGCCACTGGAAGTCATATATTCAGTCATGGTCATTTTCATGACAAGAGGTCACTTTTCAGCATCCAGTTTCATCTATAATATTCAAAGATGCTTCTTTGCCTCAAATGTTAACACTCCTTTTGCCATTATTTATAATAATCCGGTGAAATATTATCATGTGAACATCTTCATAACTTCATGATTGTTAGCAATGCCCAGAACAAGACACTGATACTTGACCGAGACCCAGAAACTTCTCCATGTACCTATTCTACCTCAATCTTCTTCTTTCTCCCCCAAAGTAACAATACATGTCACAGTTGTCACTTTTCTTGCTCTTCTTTAATGTCTTATGACAAAAGTAGAAACTACTACCTGATTACTGTAGTTCAGGCTTGCCTATTTGAAAAAATAAACTTGTTTTATCTTTTAACTCTTAAAATCTCGAGATTGCTCTCTCAATCCCATAGGTATTTTAAAAAATGATTTTACTAGTAAAAACCTCAAGGATTCAACCCGTAGAGGGTAGCAGAGTTTGGATTTTGCTGGTCGTACACCCTGATAGTTACACATGCCTTCACATAATCTATTTCCTGAACTCTGGCAGCTGAATATGGAGAGGTGACTCTGCTTCCTGCATTTGGCTGGTGATAGGTGGTTGTAATGTTTGTTTGTTTGTTTTGTTAGGAGTCACATTGTGTCTAATTTCCTTCTTTTTGTGATATCAGTATTGCAGGTACTTCATCCTTGGACCCATTTTGTGTCACTCACTACTAATATTCAAATTAAATTCAGTCCTTTTCTTCTCACTTATTCACTGGGAATGCTTTCATAGAGATCTTTTCTCCCATCTATTATTTGCTCCCAAGGACTAAAGGTTTTAACCTTAGATTCAACCAAGGTTTGACCTTAGATATTTTTTTGCCATATCCTCTGTACATTTTGTTCCTTTCAGCTTTCAAAGAGAGACCAGAAAACTATAGATCCATTGAAAGTTATTCAGAGCAAAAACTAGTAATATCTTTCTCTGCTTCACTGTTGAATAAGAGCCTTAGAGTACAGAGAAAATAAAATGTGTGAGTAGGCACATAGAAGCAATGATAGAAGAATGCTATGGGAGACATAGAGGGTATCCTGGGGGCCTGACATTCATACCATGACTCACATGACCACGATAAACACGGAGACAGAGATGGAGAAAGACATGCCCAAGAATAGCCCTTTCCACTGGATTTTGGGATCGCACACTAAGGGAGAGTTATTTGAGATGAATTGCATCCTTGCTCCAAACCCCTAATGCAAAGATATGTCTGCATCTTACTTCCCAATAGGACACAAAGGTGCATATGATGCTGAGCTATGACTGGACAGGGTAACACAAACTGCTAAAAGCTATTTCTGATCTTTAAGGCCTATAGGTACATTGTTTCATCAGATATGGTCTCTGGATTTCTGTTCACTTTTAATTGTAAGCATGTCTGATAATCTAAAATGTACCTAAGAACATACAACCTTTTTCATATTCATTTTTAGAAGAGTCACCTATTCCTGCAGCCACTAGAAATCAGCGCCAGAGCAGTCATAGTAAACTTTTTGTTACATACTGGTGTCACCTCAGGAGTTTAACTAAGAACTGGATCCCACCTGGTATATGTTTGGGGCTCACTGGAAGGATGCATAATATTTCATGAGATGGTGAGAATCAGCCTCTGTCTCTTTGCATGTGATGCTCCATGTTGTACTAGTACTCTGCCTACAAGAATATATGGCCGCACATAGAGCCTCTCATGCTTAGACCAGAACCATAAAGTTCAATTCTTTATAACTTACTTTGTCTCTGGTATTGTACAGCTAGCAACAGAAAAAAGGAACTATCCTAAATATGAGAACTACAGAGCGCTGAATACCTCACTGGCAGGCAACAGTTAACTAGTGGCCATGTAACACAAACTCCTGTCACTTGGAGGCTCAGAAATAGCCTCCTCCTTCAAACTCCTCAACTCACTTTTTTTTCTCTCTCTCTCTCTCTTGGTTATTGTGAATATACCATACAGATGAGTTACAATTACATGGGCAAGATAACGAGTACATTTCTTATCAAGCCTTGTTGCCTCCTCTTTGTTTCCCCTCTCCCTCCCTTCCCATACTCCCCTCACCAAAGTTGTAAAGTTCGTTTTCGACATAATGACTTGTACATCTCATTGTTGCAATGGGTCCACCTTTATCCCTAGTTAAACGATTTGTTTTTGCCCTTCCCCTCCACAAATTATACCAACATCAAACACAGTGAAAGCAGGGGTTATACCGTGGGGGAGGGACATACAAAGCAACAATGAAATCATCTTATAAATATATTAGAAACAATTGCATGAAAGAAAAAATTTGAATACTTATCTTGGGGTTCATTCCCCTAACATCAACTTGTCTGACCTTTTCTGTTTGACTCAGACATACACTAGTTATTGCAAATAAGGGAAACCATGGGACCTATGTTTCTTTGGGCCTGGCTGACTTCACTTAATATAATTTTTTCCAAGTCTTTCCATTTCCTAACAAATGGGGCAATGATATTCTTTCTGATGGAGGCATAGAATTCCATTGTGTATATATACCCCATTTTCTTGATTTATTCATCTACTGAGGGGCATCTGGGTTGGTTCCATATCTTAGCTATGGTAAATAGTGCTGCAATAAACATAATTGTGCTGGTAGCTTTAGTGTGGTCTTGTTTGTGATCATTTTGGTAAATGCCCAAAAGTGGGATTGCTGGGTCATAGGGGAGCTCTATGTGGAGTCTTTTGAGGAACCTCCATACTGCTTTCCAAAGTAGTTAAACAAGTTTATACTCCCACCAACAATGTAGTAAGGTTCCCTTCTGTCCACATCCCCTCCAGCATCTGTTGTTATTAGAGTTCTTAATTATAGCCATTCTATCCGGAGTGAGGTGATATCTCAATGTTGTTTTGATTTGCATTTCTTTTATGACTATAGAATGGAAGAAAGACAACCTCTTCAGTAAATGGTGCTGGCAAAACTGGTTAACTACTTGTAGAAAACTAAAGCTAGATCCTTATCTATCACCCTGCACCAGAATCAACTCCAAATTGATCAAAGACCTCGGAGTCAAAGCAGACACTCTGAAAACATTACAGGATGGAATAGGAGAAACCCTAGGTCTCCTTGGCACAGGCCAAAATTTTCTTAATAGAGACCCAGAAACACAACAAATCAAAGAAAGATTGGACAAATGGGATTGCAGAGCTTCTGCATGGCAAAGGGCATAGCTAGCAGGATCAATAGAAAGCCCACGGATTGGAGAAGATCTTCACTAGCCACACAACAGACAAGGGTCTCATATCTAAAATATACCTGGAACTCAAAAAGTTAAATCCCCCAACAACAAATCTTCAAAGAAACAACTGCCCAAAAAATAAGTGGGCTAAAGCCTTAAAGAAAAACTTCTCTGAAGAGGAAAGAAGGATGGCCAATAGACACATGAAGAAATGCTCAACCTCCCTAGCCATAAAAGAAATGCAAATCAACTCACTTTTATGGTAACCTCCAGACTCCCTAATGGCTACCAGGCCAAGAAAACTGCAGCCAATCCAAGGCCTTGAGTCCTTTGCCCTGTCAGCCTTGCAGCCTTCAGCGGCCTTGGCTGAGAGGATGTCTGTGAAGACGTAATTGCCTCTGGACAAATGAGACCAGACTGGCCAGCTTCTAGAGTTCTAACCCTGAGCTGACGATGAGCCAAGCAATTAATAACCAAAAGTGGAAGAGGGAAGTAAAAATGAGCCCACATGTAAGACATTGTTTCTGGACATCCATCATTGGGGATTTTCTGATTCAGTGTCAATTTCCCATGAGTCTGTTCAGTATTCTTCCCTTTGCCCTCTCTCTCTCTCCCCTCAGATGATCCCTTCTGAAAAATTTAGTGGGAGCCACCTGCTTCTACCATTCGGAGCCATTACATCGTCACTGAAACAAATGAACACAGTGGCTCCGAAACCATTCCAGGCCACCAAAGTTTGGGAAAGGTGAAAATAAATCCATGAAAAGAACAGCCTGCCAAAGTTTTATGTGGCTACCTCCTATTGCTTCTTGGATAAACTTTCCGTTTTGGAAGCTGTGCATGAAAAGGGAAGAAAGATAGCATCTGCCTGTGGATGGAGCCAAGAAAATAATCTATGGGAGCCGTTGTGGATTGGAAAGTGATGGTAATGACATGGAGCAATGTGGATTTATGGTCCATTCACTACGACACATTTGTTTCTGATCTAAGCTAATTAAGACCATTTTGCTTCTCTTCTGCTACCACATGCAACTTTTCAGAAGAAAAACGCAAGGAGATATCCTTAGTTTTTGGAGAGATGCCAGACTTGAGAGGTTCCATGTCATGGTGGAGGAAAAGGGCTGAGTGTCGCCATGTCACATGATCGCGTTTGTCAGGTGTTGTACTTACTACAGTTGCTCAGATTGCTGTCTGGGCCGCACAGGGAGCTGTCGCCACAGGAATCCAGACAGGGACTGTAGAGGCATCTTTGGTCTCCTTCTTGGCATGGAGGGGGACCTATGGTGGGGGAAAGGCACAGTGGCTTTGATCACCCATACATTCCTTACCCATGATTTGAAGGATGGGAAGTGTTTAGTGGAACTGAGGAATGTCCCAACCTGTATTTCCTTCCACCTTTTCCCAAACTCATGAACCCATGTGGAATAGGTGCTTTCTGGGTTCATTTTCCTGGCAACTAAATTCAATCCAGCTATTCGAAAAGTACTCAGGAGGAATGAAAGAAATTAACCAACTACACACACACACACACAACAAAAACAAAAACAATCCTAGAACCAGGTGGGTGTTTCTTTGAATAGGGAAAAAATAGTACTCTCATTTTACTTGTGTACCTATACTTGGAAGGACAGAAGGTAATATAAAGATATTGAAATTCTGAATGCCAAAAGAATATGTTTAAAAGACTCCGTTGCTCTCAATTTTCCCTGCTGAGGAAATCCACTTCTTTAGTAATGAATAGAGCATCAACACCAACACAACACTGACATGTTATCATAATGTGCATTTTTGCAGCTGTTATCCATATTTTTAGTATATCTTTGAAAAATGTCACCAGGCTGGCTGTGATGATCTGAGAACCAGGTCTCTCATTTCCAAGTGAATGGCAACAATCTTTGCCCTAATGGGATATAGAGAAGGGGCTGCTTTTCCCATTGATTTCCTGGTCATTTGTAGATTAAGTGGATAAAGTAAAAAAAAAACGACTGTCCATTATCTTTCATCTCTCCCTTATTATTGTGGTCAATTATTTTCAGATATGTCACATGGAATTTAGGAAATCTCAGTACAAACAGTACTGTGAGTTTATCTGCAACACTCTCATCTAGAACTCTATGAGAGTGCGTATTATCCTGTGATCCTTCTCATTTCCAATGTGAACATTGTCAATCACATTTCACCTTGAAGAAAAGAAATGTCACTAGTTTTTGTTTAGAATCAGGAGGATCAAACTTTTTTCTCCAGGAGATCCTGAATTGTTAGCATAAATGTAAGCTCTTTTGTGACTTTTAAGGCATCAGACATTCTTGAATTAGTAATCAATTCAAATTAATATAGTGCCTGTTGTGTGATGTCTATGTAGAAGCCAAAAGGCTCTGATACCCTCTGGGTAGTAGCTCCTACTTTGGACAAAATCTGACAATGACAATGATTGTGACTGTCCTCTTGAAGACTAGTTGAAGACAGGGATGGTTGGAAGGGAGAGCCTTCACAAAGAAGTCTTCTAGCCAGATGGGAAATGCTGTAATGAGAAGGACAAAAGATAGCAGAAAAATAATACACAAATACACAGTGATGTATGCCCATAATCCTACTTACTTTGAGGCTGAGATCAAGAGAATAATGGTTTGAGGCGACTGGAGAAAAGTTAACTATATTCTTTATCAATAGGAAATTTTTTTTTAAAGCTTGACACAGTAATGTACTCCTGTGGGAAGCATAAATAGGAGGATCATGGTCCAGGCTGGCCTGAGTGAAAAGCAAGACTCTATTTCAAAACCAGCCAAAGTGGACAAAAATGAGAGAAGGGACTAGAGGAGTGGTTCAAGTGGTTGAGCACCTATCTGGTTCAAACCCAGTTCATTCAAAAGAAAGAAAAAAAGGCCCAAAGTGCAGCAACTGGAGCATCAATCAATCAATCAAAGAGAAGGGTAAGGGAGACCAGATAGGTAAACAGAGGCAGAGCCTGAAAGGTTTTAGAAGCCTAACCCTTCAGTGAGATCCAACTCCAATCACAGTGGCCTTCTCCAGGTTGCCTAAACATGCCTGTTCCTTCCTCCCCAAACCTTTTAGCCACGCAGTACTTGTAGGCCTGATACGTTTTTCTTCTTTGTTAACTTTACTTATTCTTTGCCTCCATGTTCCAGTATCTCGTCTCCAAAAGCTTTATCTGGGTTCTTTCACAGAGACATGCAAACCTTCCATAACATCCCAAATTCCCTTTTGTAATCTATGTCACTTTCCAGTTAGATTCTGACTTACAAGTCTTCATTCCTGGCAGGCTTGTCTCCTCTAAAAGAGTTCCATCTCCTTCCTCTGTCTTGTTTTCACTGAATTCTCAATAAATAACTCCATAGTAAACACTATAATCCATATTTTAAGTTGAATTCATAATAATCAATAAAGTAAATTTACTCTCTTTTCACTTCTTTACCCATTTATAATGACTTCTTTTACATTCCACACATATCAGGAAGTGATCTAGACATCCTGCCATTTCATAGTAAAGATCCCACAGTTACTTGGAGTTTATATAGAATTACATGGAAAGTAGAACGATTTGATCTAAAGGGAATTGCTTGGATAATGTGCTCTCAATTACTCAAACTTAGCAAAGACTTTCCTTTAGAATTTCAGAAGTGATTTAAAAAAAAACAAAGCTCTCCTTACATATTATTTCCTGAGATTAAATAAACATTGTGATTTATTACAAGTTTATGTTTTAGAGGCTTTAGGTCTTGGATGCTTTTTTATTAAAGCTATCTTAATAATCAATATTCTTTATGAGGAAACATTTATCTAAAGGTGATCAGTCTCTTTAGCTTGTTCTATAGCCCAATAAATACTTGAACATTATCTACCATGTAATAGCAGACGACATTTAATGGCATTCTGACCAGGTGTTATCCCGGAAAAGTTGTGTTTAGTGACAGAAACTGGGCTGAAGAGGTTGGAGTATCTCACCTAAAATCATCCAGATGGTAAGTAGTAAAGCCAGGGCCTGAAGCTAGGTGCTGCGCATCACGCTTATATTCTTAACCAGGAGACTATGCAGAGAAGCATAGACTGAGGGCAGTGTCAGGGCATTTTGGGGTTAATACATGACTAGCATACTCCTTATAATGCATATTTAAGCTTATTACTTGGTAATGGGAGATATTAAACCCTCTCTCTGAACGTAGTTATTTTAGGAAGCCATTACGTTCAATTTCAGAAGCCAATTTCCTCTAATTGGAATTGAATCTCATTTAATTGGGTACTACACACTAAACTTTTTCTTGATCATGACTTTGCTCATGAATCAGCTCACTGAAGTCAACCACGTTGCTTCACCTCCACCCATTGCCTGGGCATGATTGTTCAGCACATATTGATGAGCTTTCTGTTTACCAAAAGAAAAAGTACCTGACTCAGTCTTTCGACAGAAGTATGCTATTTGAGCTCTCCATAGAGTCTAATAGGCTTCAGTTACTTCATTTGTAACCACTTGCATCCTTTGTAAGGGATGGGGGCAGGGGAAGAAGGGTAGATGAATGGAGTGGGGAAGAAGGGAGAAGGCATTCCAGAATGCATCGTCTGTACCACGGGATTGAGAAAATGAGGGAAGGGGCTAAAACAGGAGTGAACATGTTGAAAGGATGGCACAGATCAAGAAGCACTATATAAACTGCTTTGTTGAATGACAACTCCTTGGTACAACTGCTGGAAAGTAATACAAAATACCCAAAAAGAAAGAAGCAGTTTCTGGGCTAAGTGGTGCACTGTGTTGGGAAATCTGGAATCATTTCCATGGAAACCTGCCTTAACTTTCAGCCTACTAGCTTCCAGGTGGTCTCTGCACTGGGAAGGTCCACCGGGAAAGGGACAATGCAAGAGCTCGGGACACACTCACTGTCGCTGCAGCCCTCCTCGTCGCTCCCGTCCTTGCAGTCTTCATCTCCATCGCACTGGAAAGCACTGGGGATACACTGTCCGTTTCTGCATTCCACCAGGCCCTGGCTGTGACAGGCTAGGAGAAGCCAGAATAATAGTTACCTGAGTTACTAATCCGTCTTCCAGTCTACGGAATAGAGAAGCGATTCCCACTTCGCAGGCATGAAGCATCATGCACACATGAACACTTGCATCACTGCTTTTTAAAAAAATTCCAGGGGTGGGGCTGGGAAGGTGGCTCAGTGGTAGAGCGCTTGCCTTGCATGCCTGAGGCCCTGGGTTCGATTCCTCAGCACCACATAAGCAAAAAGAAAAAAGCCAGAAGTGGCGCTGTGGCTCAAGTGGTAGAGCGCTAGCCAGGCCCAGAGTTTAGGCCCCACAACCGGACCCCCCCAAAAAAAATTTCCAGGGGTTGTTGAATAGAATATTTCCTCCTAGAACTTTCCCTTTTTTCCAAGAGGACTTACTAAGCTTTCTCTTAACAACAATGTGATTATGTTGGTAGCAATGATATGACCGGCTAGTCAAGGCAGATTGTATACAGGATCTGAAATTCTCACACAACCCAAACATTTCTGTATCTAATCTAATCTAATCTAATGTTGGCTCAGTGAGTGCCTAACACACAGTAAGCACTTTACCCCTAAACTAACTTGAAGAAGATAGTCTGGTACCCACTAACCATCTGACTTCTGTAATGGTTTGAAATTTCTCCCTGCCTAGCCTCTTTTTATACATCAGAAACCCAATATCCCAGGGTTCCCCGTGGCTCATGCCTGTAATCTTAACTACTCAGGAGACTGAGGTCTGAGGATTGAGGCTCAAAACCAGCCTGGGAAGGAAAGTCCATGAGACTCTTATCTCAATTAAGCACCAAAAAAGTCAGAAGTGAAGCGTGGCTCAAGTAGTACAGTACTAGCTTTGAGGGGAAAAAAGGTCCAGGAATAGCACCCAGGCCCTAAATTCAAACTTCAGGACCGGCATGCAGGTGCACATGCCACACACACACACACACACACACACACACACACACACACACACTTATATCTCATTTCACTGAACTGCCACCCAACATTAAGACTTTAGTACTTGAATCGAGACTCAGCGCCAGACCTGTTTTCCCTCACATCATGGCTTTTGCCTTTTTGCTTGCTTCAGGACATCATATAGCTCACTCCATTCTATTTGTTCCTCAGATAAGGACCAAGGTAACTATCTGTTTCAAATTCAACTTGAGACAAGGGAGAGCAAGTACTGTGTTGGTGAAGTGTTCTATCTAACTTTTCTTTTGTGAAAGCTTCAACTGATAACCACATGTTTAAGTTTGCCTCAAATGACAAGCTCACTTAGTTGGCTACCATAGTTGGCTGATCACTTACAGCAGCTGTGGGTTCTACAACCACAGATTCAACCAAGCCCTGATCAAAACAATGTTCAGGGCACACAAAATGGGAAGGGTGAGCAAATACAATCATTACATTCATTGTATGGTATATAAAATTTGAACTATGTAACTTGAGGGTAGGAATGGGAGGGGGAGCATGGGGGAAATGATGGAAGAGGTGGCACTGAACAAAGTGCATTGTGTTTATAACCTGACACGTAGAATTGCAATCTCTTTGTACAATCACTTAATAATGATTTTAAAAGGTTAGGGAAAACAATATGCCTCTACTAAAGAAATAGTTACTCTTTTAAATTATTTCCTACTAGGGGTAGGGAACCTTTTTATGCTAAGGGCCAGTAAGAGATATTTAATGTCACTGTGTGCCATAAGAAATTATTTGTACAGGCAGACAAGTCAGAGGAAACTGACTTTATGTGTCTGTCCAATCAGATAGCATATGAGTTAATGGGTTTTATAAAGCCCACACACCAGATGTTCATACACAATAATTCACTCTAGCAATTATTTTCAACACTGTTTGATAGCATAAGTAATCTAGAGATTAGTTTAAAATATATAATATGATGTGTATAGGATAGAATATGTATATGCAAATATATACAGGATGTGTATATACAAATTGTATTTTATGCCATTTATACATATGGGATATGTCTATGTATATAACCATCAAGCATCTTTAAGTATCCTCTGATTTGGATACCCACCCAGAATCTTAGAATACCCAGCAAATTTCGGGGTAAAATATTATACCTACTCTTTCTACTAGATTAAAAAAGTCTACTAGATTAAAAAAAAGTTAAATGAAATGCTAATTTAAATTTGCATGAAATATGTCAAAGTAACTATTTCAGATCAATCATAGTCTCCTCAATAGATAACTGGAAATATTTAATAATTTTTACTCTTTATAATTAAGAATAACATATTTTCTTTCTTTTTTCTTTTTCTTTCTTTTTTTTTTTATTTTAGTCGATGGGCTTGAACTCTGGGCTTGGGCACTGTCCCTGTGCTCTTCAGCTCAAGGCGAGTGCTCTACCGCTTGAGCCACAGTGCCACTTGCGGTTTTCTAATGGTTTATTGGAGATAAGAGTCTCGCGGACCTTCCTGCCCAGGCTGGCTTTGAACCACGATCCTCAGATCTCAGCCTTCTGAGTAGCTAGGATTACAGGCGTGAGCCACTGACACCCGGGGAATAATATATTTTCTAGAAGGTAAAAAAGTGGTTAATGTTCACACTTGCTACTGGTTTGGTACAAGCAGCAACAAAATTTTTCTCCACTCAGAAACACAATGAGCTAAACAGTAATGATTATCACATACTTTCTGTGTCACAGTAAGAACATTACAGACTCTCTTCTCTCTGGAAATTCTCCCCATATTCTCCCACAAATGTCCCCTGAGGACATGTTTGGAGGTTCCTACAAGGAGTTTAGCTGTTCAGATGTCGTTTGCAGGGGGAAAATAAAGAAAAGAAAAGATACTCTGTTCTCTGGCAAGAGCATTACTTTTGACAAAGACACAGACATATAAAGACATGAACAATGAGTGAAAAAGCAGACATGTACTTGGCCGGATGAATCAAATTAAACTTGGAGTTGAAGGAAAAGACCAATGATGTCATAGACAGTATATACTGATTGTCATTACACCACTGGATCATTGCCCTCCTGACTGTTTGAATGTTGTTTAGGTAGTGAAACTTGAGAACAGTTCTCAAACTCAAGTACAGACTAGACAACAAGAAGTAATGGGGGTAGGGGGAAGCAAAACAAGAATGCTCAGGACACTCACAGCAATTGACCTCATCAGATTTGTCCACGCAGTCATGGTCCCCATCACACACCCAATCCACCGTGATGCAGCGCCCATCCCCACAGCGGTGTTCTTTCGTGGGATGACAATCTGGAGAAAAGGAAAAATGTAGGAAGATGAGTCTAGATAGCACAAAAACCACTTGGAATTGTCAGGCTCCCAGTTCTAGTCAAGAAGAATCAATGCCCATTGTCCCAGTACTCTAGTATCATTCCTGATGGGTCTGACACAAGTAACATGCCACTTTATCAACAAGCATAAACCCATACCATCGTGGGAGATGTTAGCTCAGATGATTAACTATTCAGCCTCGCTTTCCCAGGGCCTCAACTTCGCTCTCATTATGCTGCTTTGCCTTTTCTTAGGCAAAAACAAATGTAGATTTCTGCACTGACTCAAATAAGTAGGATAGTGGTTTGCATTTCACCATGAAGGTAGGTGACAATCAGTTTGTGTCAAGTCATGTTTCCAAGAATTGTGACTTAGCTCTTGGAGCCTGGGAAAGCAAGCGCCTCCTTCTATCCTCTATCCTGAATGCTAAGCCTAGATTTTCTGTTGGACTATGCTAATAGATAACTGCTACTTAAAATCACGACTGGGCAGGCAATATGAAATAGTATCCGTTTCTTGATTCCTTTTGGCCTGGCTTTCAACTCTGTCCCCGTCACTACATTCCCGCAGGGAAAGAAGAGAGAGGAAGAACTAAGCATTGAGTTTCCTCATACAAAATGGCAGAATCCATAGGCTGACATGAGAAACAGAAACAGCCCTTTAAAAGATCTGTGTAGATTCACCAATAAATGAATCAATGAAGAATCATGACTCTTCATGAACAGAGCCACTGTCCTAGACTCTGCAGAGGCCAGAGAGCTTCAAGGGTATTTTGGAGCACAAATGGTATCCCCACCTGATGAAGAAAGTAGCCACCTTGAGAACACAGACTTGGTTGCACTCTCAAAGGCTTGACGTTGAGTGACAAGACAATTCTTTTCACACACTAACCTACCTTGGCTCTTTCTACTAACCTATGAAGCTGCAAAGCTATACTCATGGCAGGAGGTTTCTGGATTTCCTAAGTTATCTCACTGCAAAAAGGAGTGTGTGCTGGGTGATCTCAAAAGCCTCCTAAAATGATGGAGTAGATGACTTATAGAATTTTACAATTCTCTCTCATATCTTGCCCAAGTTTAGTCCATCCCAGAAGAGAATCAGATCTGTCTAGTCTAAGATGCTTTGTATAACCCATGTACTTTTCCATATTTCTGAAATAACTGAAACTACCAACTATCTCAAGATGAGACTATTTGTGACCCTCACCACCCCAAGACTTCCCTCGGAAGCCTCTAAGGTCAGATTCAGTCTAACAACATTTTCCCAGTGTCCATCCTCATCCCAGTTTGTCTATTTGTTCCTCTGGCAACATTCCTATTATCAGTCAATAATATAGCTCCAAAAATGACCAACCTAGTCATAAATCCAAAAGATCAATAGGAAAGAGTAATCTTTGCTAGTTTAAGTTCACAAGATGGTCTTTGTAGTTGAGCATGGTTCTTTAAAAGATAGGCTTATTCTTTGAAAGCTAAGAAGTCAGCATTTATTTGTACATAAAAGTACGTCTTCATGGCCTTAGGTCTAGCTAATGTACAAGCAGTCCCTGTAGTACTTGGGAATCAAATACAGGAGGGATCTTTGGTGTATAACACTTCATAATGAATGTATCTTTTGGCAAAGTTTTGCTCAAGGTTTCAGAATTCCCCCAATCCACTGGCTCTAGAGAGAGGGGAAACAGAACACAGACCCAGAGAAAGAACATTCAGCACAAGTTTTACCCATCATTCCACTCCTCTTCCTTTTAACATTGTCCTAATAGGACTGTTTATGTGGGTGGTGCTTCAACACATAACTTCTGATGGACACAATGCTTCAACAAACTTCTTCCTTCTGAAGAATAAGAGACCCTCACCTGTTGTAAGTTTACCTGCGGATCCTATTTACCAAGAGTGAGCTACAGGCTCTGAACTTCTGTGATGTTTAACGAATCTCCAAGAGAACAGTGCTTGGACTCACCACAGTTCTCCTCGTCACTCAGGTCTCCACAGTCATCATATCCGTCACACAAAAGGCTGGTGTGAAGGCACTTGCCTGTGTGACAGTGGAACAGGTCTTCACTGCAGTCTGCAAATAAGAGAAGCTCCCAGTGAGGCACCAGAGCAGTGCTGAACTGACAGTGGTATTTTATTTCACAAAAGGCTACGATGGTCACCCAGTCCACCCCTATTGGTTTATAGGCCAAGTGACCAAAAATCCAAGGACTTGCTCAAGGTCACTTAACAAGTCACTGCAGAACCAAAGCTAAGACACCCTGCTCCCAAGCCTCACACTTCTATGGCTTTTTTGGAAGATTTTTTTTTTAACTTTCATTGTCAGGGTGATGTCCAGAGGGGTTATAGTTACATAAGTAAGGTAATGAGTACATTTCTTGTCAAACTTGTTACCCCTTCCCTCATTTTTTTCCTACTTTCCCTCCCCCACCCCTCAACCCCAAGTTGTACAGATCATTTCCAACATATTGTCTTGTGACTATCGCTGTCGCATTGTTTTCCCCCTTGTCCTCTGTCTCTCCATTCTGTTGTTCCCCTTCCCTTCCCTGATTCAAATAAACATATATACAATACCAAGGGACTAGAATAAAATACAGTAACACTGGGGGATATACCATAGGGGGAAGAACATACAAAAGAAACAAGAAATTACATAGTACAATAAAAACAACCACAAAGAAAAACCACTTGAGTCTATGTCTTGGAGTAAGCCAGACCCAAAGAAACAGGTCCCATAGTCTCCCTTTTTTGCAATAATTAGTATACATCTAGGATAATCTTAGCAGATGAGCAGAATAGCTCAATAGCTATGTACATATAACCATATAAGATGGCACTAAGTGAAATGAACTTCTGGAATTTTTTATTTGCCTTTTGCTTTGGGTTGTCTCAAAATTGTGGATAGTCAAAGATGGGAAGAGATAATCTCGGTGCACCACAGCTCCTAGTGAAGTTCATGTGACTTTAATGGAAGGTAATTCTTCCCTAAACATGCTTTCTTTGGGTGTAAGTTTAAGTTGGTGTCACAGTAAGCATGAAGCTAATAGAGAAATAAGCCATCTGGATTATAAAGCTATCACTCCTTTTTCACTACTTAAGATACTTGAGTATTCCATATAATAATACTCAAATAAGCTAGTACTGGCCTAAGGTTATGGTGGCAAGAATAAATGCTACATAATGCTGAGAAATTTATTTAATGTTGAAATCAGGTATATATGTGGAAACAGTATTTGTATTTTCATGAGTACATAAAGTCTTCTTGTCTTTGGATAGACTCAAACTCCTATCCTGGTTCTGATACCTGCTAACTATGGGACTTCTAATGTGATGCTTCAACTCTACGAGATTTCAAGCTGACTTATGAAATTGGGATAAAGCAGCCACTAAGTAGGGTTTGGGATAATAAAATATATGTGAGATTCTAAGGCAATTCACTAAGAAAAGAATGTTTTTATCAACCTATGGTGTCGGCACAATTTGATAGCAAATGAGAAAATGAATTCAGATATTCACTTCAAATGAAGCTAAAACATTAACTCAACATGGATCAGAAAGTTAAATGTAGGAGGGCAAATCACAAAGTTGCTAGAAGAAAAGAGGGAAAAGTGTTTGTGACTTTGGAGTAGGCAAAGAATTCTTAGATTCCTGGAGTGTAAGCAATTCAAAAGGCATGATTAAGAAAATGAAAAGGCAAGCCATGTAGAGCAAAGATAATTGTAAGGTATATATTGAAGAATATATGTCAAGGGTATATATAGAACTGTAACACTCATAAGATGACAACCCAATTACTAGTGGGCAAAAGAACAGATAGAAAGCCTATGTACTCTAGCCTTGAGCAAAAGAAGCTCAGGGACAGTGCCCAGGCCCTGAGTTCAAGCCCCAGGACTGGCCAAAAAGAAAAAAAAGATAAAGTTAAACCACTATAGAACACTATCACACATACTGTAAATGGCTGTAACCAAAAAGGCAAAAAAAGGTGGTAGCAAGCACTAGCAAGGACTTTGAGAAATTGAAACTCTAACTTATGGCTGATAGGAACAGAAAACAGCGCCAGGGCGTCACTGTGGAAAACAGCTTGACGGCTTCTTGGGGTGGCAGCCGTAGTCTGGTGTAAAATGAACTCATGAAGTCTGTTCTTGAGAGCCCATTCAAACGAAATTAAATATGTAACCACACAAAGATCTGTAGATGAATGCTCATAGCAACATTACTCATAATCATCGAAAACTGGAAAAAATCCAAATGTCCACGAAATGATGAATGGAAAGCCAAATGTAATATAGACATACAATGGAACACTGTCCAGAGATTACAAAAATAAATTATTGATGTTTATGAGGATATTACTGAGCCTCAAAAAATATTAGACAAAGTGAAGGACTACAGATGTTCCCTTATACACATTTTGTCACATGCAAAAATGGCATGTTATATGGTTCATTTATGAACTTCTCAGAAAAAGTACATTTATAGAGAGAGAATACAGAAGAGTACTAATGGAATCGAGATGGATTAAGAGTCACAGCTGACAGAATGGGTGGGAGGGAAGTTTGGAAGGAGATGAACATGTTTTATCACTGGACTGTGATGACTTCTATGCAATTTTGTAATTGTTTTCAAAAAGTCATTACGGTGATGATTATCTCTTCTGTATTTAAAGTAGATAAAGTATCAAAATAACTGTGTAAAGCTGGAGAAGGACCACGTAGATGGGCAGAATTTCAGTGCAGTGGTAGTGTAATGAAATGTTTAGCATGTGTGAACTTGAAAGAAGACAGAATAGCAAGAACTAAGCAAGATAAGAAATGCAGGCACCTTTGAAGATCAGCTACCTTGGCTGATGAGTATCAGAAGTTGACAATAGTGCAGTCTTCTGAGATCTAGCTGACTGTTTATTGTCCTGTGTCTCATACAACTGGAGATGAGGGAGGCGAGCACCTTACAACCACAAACATCCCAAACTGAATGACCAGCCATTATCAAGTCTTTCACATCTATTTCCCAATCTCTTCTAAGCTCTATGGAGCAGGACAGTAAGGTGATGACAGTTTACAACAACCTTGTATGTGCTTGATGAAGAATTGGAAAACTACAAGCACCAAGAAATGCTTTTGAAATGGAATAATTACTCTGACTTGATCATTGTATACTGTATGTATACAGTGAATTATCACACTGTATTTTATAAATATGCTCAATTTTAAAAACCATTGGGATTAGTTAGTTGGGTCATAAGTGTCCATTTCCAAAAAGGATTCTTCTAAAAAGAATTATCTTTCCAACTTTTAGAGTCTCATCATTTTAGAAAAGGATGTACCTTAGAGGTCAAGTATACACATAAGCACATACATGTATGCATATATGTTCATACTTATAGAGAACTTGATAAAATCTTTTATTTATTAATGTTTATGAGGATGGCTATCAGAAGGAAAATCAAGAACTAATTTCCTTCTCATCAGCAGAGGGCGCCCTTTCCCCACCCTGCACCCCACTACAGACGTGTGTACGACCACTGGAGTCAGAAAGGTTAAGACACTGTTTTTCATTTCCACTGGACAGATTTAGAGAATATGTACATTGAGGTATATACATTTCCTTGAACATTTTTAAGAAGTTTAAAAAAGTTGTCTTGTTTTCACCTAAATTGCACCATGGGAGTTTGAATCAAGATACTATAATCAGAGAAATAAGACTTTTCTGACTATCAATTTTGCAAAAGCACATGCATTTTCCCAAGGAGATAGAGAAAGGGTAAAGTTTGGAATCATGAGTTAATTTCTTTTTAAGCAGGGAAGTTTCCTTTCTTTTCCTATTTCTTTGGGATTATTAAAGAATCAAACATTCCTTTCAGAATCTGATTAACCTGAGAATACACCAAAATTTTCCAAAACTTTCTGAGTCTTCTGTGAGGCCCATTGTGGACTGTGGTAATTCATATTAGAACACCTCATTGGAGATATTTTAAGATGAATACCATCATTTATTAGATTCAGGTGACTTCACATTTTTCAAAAGTTCTTACTGTTCAAACAGGTGTAGATTTAATTTTCGACTGTTAGAACTTCCTTGGTTAGAAGACACTTTCATAAGTTCGTTATAACATTAGCTGTTTTTGGCCAACAACTTTTTACTTCCCTAAAGTCGGTATAAATAGTAAATGCTCAACACTCTAACCAACATTACTGCACAACCAGAAATACATGGCAAATAGCAAAGATCACACTGCTTCTTTTTATTGGAACGGATGTTTATTTGAACTAAAAAAGAGATGTGGTCAACACAATTTGGAGCCAACAAATCAGAATTTTGAAAAGGAGCCTGCTGCGATTTTCTTGCTCAATACAAGCATAACTTTTCATGACCTAAGACAGATGTTTTTTCTACCTATGGTCCTTTTTTTTTTTTCTTAAGGAAAGCTTAATAAGAATCATTTCTTCTGAAGTTCTTCCAAGGTAATATTTATTTCAGTTTGGCATCTCATAGACAAGACTATTAACTTTTGCCCTTCAAAATTAACCTTTAATTAAAGCTGAAATCTAAGACACAAAAAGCTCCTTTATATCAAGGACTTCATTCAATTTTCTCAGTCTCTATGAGTCCATACACAAACATAGGCTGCTTTAACTCAAGAGGTAAGAATGGCAGCTCAACTTTCTTCCATAGAATGTCATGCGTGGGACCAAAGCTGATCTCATCTAACCCTCTCACCGGACAATTACCAGAGAGGCTAAAAGATTTTCCCATCATTGTCTAGCAGCAAAGCTGTCACGAAAGGCCAGGTTTCCTGATCCCCTGGTTCTTTCTGCAATTGGCTCTAACACTGGAGAAGAATCTCTCAACTACCATATTATTGAGAAGATGGGTGGAATAATTCTTTATTGGATGGGGATGGCTGAACAGCATCCTGGGGTCCTACCTACTGGACATCTATAGCATCTTCTCTCTTTAGTGTAGCATCCACATTTTTTCCATGAATTGCAAAATGTACCCTAGAGGATTTAAAAGCACTGTTCTAGTCACCTGATGTCACGTGAAAGCAAGGGCTGCTTTTAATTCCATCTTTTCCATCATCTTCTCCACATAGCCAGTTCTGGTGATCCTACTTATTTCTCTGATGAGAGGATTTGGTGCTGTCCTATCTTTATTTGCATCAAACAATTCGCTTGTTTGGCTTTCTGGCCATTCCTTTTGTTCATCTTAGAAAGAAGTTACGGTGAATATAGTCCTTTTTGGTGACTGAAAACTTGGAAATATCGTTCCAAATAGTTGCTGCTCAGGTTGCCTTCTTTTAGAATAACTTCATGTGCTGCAGCTTTAAAAACTGTTGTGTATATCTTAGTGTTTCTGTCTTTCCTACCCTGTAACACTTGACTTTTATCACCTGTCCATGATTTCCAGGAGTCATATGGTAACCCCTATAATGACAGGTTCTGCATGGATATTATGTGTGGATATAGAGTGTGCCCAGTGAAGGCTAATGTTTTAAAAAAAAATCTTGGACACTACTTGGTGAATCTAGTCATTGGGAAAAGTCATTGGATCTTGACAACTCTGACATGATTTATGGATTGACTTATGGATTGGTTTCTAATTTGATGCCATTATGGGAAAATGATGGAAACTTTGAGAGATGGGGTCTAATTGGAGGAAGTAAGTCTCTGGCATATTCTTGGGGGAAATACCTTGTTCCAGGACCTCTCCTCTCCTCTCCTCTTCTCTCTCTTCTCCTTCTCCTTCTTCTTTTTACTCATCCTCTTCCTTCTCCTGTGTGTTTCTGTCTCTATCTCTGTCTCCATCTCTCTGTGTCTCTGTCTCTCCCTGTGTCTCTGTCTCTCTGTCTGTCTCTCTCTGCAGCTGTCTCTGTCTTTCTCTCCTTCCTGGCTGTCATGAGACAAGAACTCCCCTAAGCACTATTGTGATACTTGTCCCCCCCAAAGACCCCCCAAAGCCAGCTGACCACTCACTGTTACCTCTGAGAATAAACCAAAACAGATCTTTCCTCCTTCTAAAGTATTTCTTTCAGAGAGGTTCCTCAATGATGAAAAACTAACACAATGGCGGTGGCAGAGAGCATAACACAACAGCAGTAATAATAACAAGTACAACCTTCTGCTCTTTGACTGTTATTCTATGCCAGACCTAGCGGTGAGTGCTTTGTATCCAATGATTCAGCTCTACAGACAAAATTTCCTTCATTTTTTGCTACTGAAAAAAATTGAAGCACACAATGATTATCTTGCCCAGGTTCTCAGAGACAGCAGTGTAGACAGCTGGACTCAAGAACATAGGGTATTAGCTGCCATAGGGTGGGGCACTTACTATAATCAGGTAACTGCCATCCTCAAAAACAAGTCCACCAATTTTACCCAAAATTCAAAGCACATGAGTTCCAAAAGTATTTTGTGGTGGATTCATGTAACATAAGATGTTTCCTATGGAAACCATTTTCCTTGAGGATTCTTTTAAAAATGCATTTATTTGTTAGGCACCTACTATATACCAGACACTGTTCACAGAGGTGGTTCTAGAATCACCATTACAGCACGTCAGCAACAGATGTGACACCAGATACCTTCTAGTCCAGTGCTTCAGAATGGGGCTGCCTGTTGGAAAGATCTGGATACATCTGCCACCACCCAGGCCACCTCCAGAACAACTGAGTCAGAATCCATGCATGCAAAGTATCCCTCAATGTAATGGTCTCCCTGCTAGAGAAAGCCCACCTCAAAATGCATTGCTAGGAATTGTCAAATTAAATTCCTAACTTTTAAAAGATTATGTCTAGCTGGGCACTGGTGGCTCATGCTTGTTATTCTAGCTACTCAAGAGACTGAGATCTGAGGATCATGGTTCAAAGCCAGCCCAGGCAGGAAAGTCCGTGAAACTCTTATCTCCAATAAACCATTAGAAAACTGGAAGTGGTGCTGTGGCTCAAGTGGTAGAGAGCTTGCCTTGAGCTGAAGAGCTGATGGACAGTGCTCAGGCCCAGAGTTCAAGCCCCATGACCAACAAAAAAATAAGACTATATCTACTTTACCATTAACATTGCCTCCAGTTTTTGGAGTTGTTTCACTCAATAAACAACTTCAGAGGAGACTGATACAGAAGAAGACACAGTTATTTAAGAAAGTCAGCAAATAGTCACCGATACAAACACAAGTAGAGTCAATTACCTCCCACGACAGAGTTGAGAATTCAGAAGAGTCCAACGTTTTCCTGCATATGGATGGAGAGAACATAACCATTCTCCAAGGACAAGGACATGTCAAAGGCAGCACAACCGAGAGAAAGCAGCATTGCATTCAAGACTGGGTTCAAATTTAGTACTTTGAATCGGGAGCAACCTTCTTTGTCTGCCTAAACTCTAGCTCTGCATCTGCACCCAAAGGGGAAGGTAGATGATCATTCCTCCTGTGCTGACCATGAACTCAGACGAGAGAGGGGACTGCTTCTAGCATAGTTGATGAGGTCAATCATAAATAACAAATCTCTTCCCTCCCTTCCTTCCTCTGCACATGACTAAGACATTAATTCAATAAACGACACAAGCTACTAAATTGACCAATGTTTTATAGCTAGAGGCCTTCTGTACATTTCATTTCATGGATGAACAATCTCCTTCTCCTCTAGCAATCTTCCTCCTGTCTTCCTGCCAGAATTTTAGGGAGGAACTGGGTATTTTCTTTTGCTCTTCACTAAGAATGTTCAGCAAAACTTCCTTTACCTGTCACCCCCCAAGAATGGAGGGGGGAGGGTGGGGAGGGACTGTGTTTATGTGCTTTGTATGCAAACCCTATTTCACACACCCTAGTCCTTCTCAGCAGGTGGAGGTGACAAGAATGTGGGACCATCCACAAACACACTGAAATGTCACCCACATGGATGACTCCAACGCAGAAGCAGGTGTCATTATGGATCTCAAGCCTCTTCTGTTCTACCAACCGAGATTTTCCATCAAGATGGTTTCTAAAGGGTTGTTATTTCTTAATGGGCCAACCCAGATCAGTCTTGAGATTTGGTCCCAAGAAAAGCTCACCTCCCTCTTCTCTGACATGTTTTTTTTTTCCAGCCACTCAGACACTGCTAAGAACCTTCCAGAATGACAATGTCTTCTTCATTTGGTGTCTAGGAAAATTTGACTACTTCAAATTTGATTTCAACAAATGTTGCAAAAAGCACTTACTATGTTCAAAGTCCAATGCTCAGAAACCCAGAGAACAAACTAGAATGATGAAAGCAGTGTTGACCCACTGCGGGGGAAGGGGGAAGAGGGGGGAGGGGGGAGACTGGCAGAATTTAAATAATTCTCCAGCAGGAGCCACAGTGGGAGATACATAAGAAATTCTACTATATTCTCATAAATTTAATATAATTCAATTGAACCGTTCAGAATTCCCTACTGGGGTTGGTTTACACGGTATTTTCTGCAAAGTTTAAAGTAATATTCCCCAATGTTAATAAGAGAGATATTGAGTGTGGGGGTGTCTTACCAGAAACATTTTCTAAAATGTGTGTGGAATACCAAAATAACCACAGGATGCTAGGTCCTATACCAAATAGAAGTGATAGCTCTCCCGCTCTCCCTCTCTCTCTCTCTCTCTCTCTCTCACACACACACACACACACACACACACACACACACACAAATTGAGGACCTAGCAAAGTTGGGTACAACTAATGTCTTTTTTTGGTTGGACATGGGGCTTGAACTTAGGGCTGGGTGCTGTTTCTAAGCTCTTTTGCTCAAGGCTTGCGCTCTACCACTTTGAACCACAGCTCCACCTCCAATTTTTTGGTAGTTAATTGGAAACAAGAGGCTCATGGCCTTTCCTGCCCTGGCTGGTGTTGAACAGCAATCCTCAGATCTCAGTCTCCTGAGTTGCTAGGATTATAGGCATGAGCCACCAGTGTCTCGCTTGTCTATTCTTTTTTCTTTTGTAATTGCAAGATATGGGCATGGCCTGTAAACTCACTAAGAAGTACAACTGACAGCATTTCTCAGATCTTTTCTTCATGCATTTTTTCAAGAACTTGGATACTGTAGGATTTCACTTTGAGAAATATTAACCTGAAAGATGACTGCAATGTAGTGTGTGTCCAAAGTTCTGACAAATGAGCCCTTTGCATGGAAAAAGAGCTGGTCACCTGGCAAACAGACCAGAGGACTTTCTCAAAGGAGGTGATTCTGTGTGGAGTAAAATATAACTCTTCTTCTAATAACTATGGCCAGCTGTGTGCCTATCCAAAACCAATTAGAAAAATAATTGCATTTAGTTCATGATTGCATGAACTGTATCAAAATATAGTTCTCAAGGCCAGTTTTTCCCTTCTGTGGTACATTAGCAAAAAACAACTGGAAATCTGAATCTATCTTGGACAAACCCCTGGCAAATTTAGGCAAAATGACAAATGAATGAAGTCAAGTGAGGATGGAAAGGATTACTCTACCAAACAGCATCTTTAAAATAATTAGACTCATTGACATTGGCCCTTTAGAGAAAGCATAAGCAAACCAGAAGCTTCAAATCTGCTGTGTCATGAATGGTAAGCATCATTAGTGTGAAAATTTTTCCTATGAAAATATCCTTGTAGAAAAAAAAATACTGGCCATTATCCTCATCAAGTTTTAAAAACAAAAACAAAATTTTTCACTCAAACAAAATAAGCCAAAAGCCTACGCCCAAGTTTAGAAGATTTTGTGCAAAAATGCTTCACTCCCTGATCTGTTCCAGTCTGTACCTAGCTATTGAGCTCCTTATAATAAAACTGTACTTTTTAATGTATGTGTGCCTTTCCTGGGGTTTGAACTCAGGACTTGGGTACAGTCCCTGAGCTTCTTTTGCTCAAGGCTAGCACTTTACCACTCGAACCACAGCTCCATGTCTGGCCTTTTGGTGGTTCATTCGAGATAAGATTCTCAAGGACCTAGTATATGTATGAGTCAAGCGGAAAAGGTCAGATAATGTGATGCCAGGAAAATGAACCGTTAGATGTGTATTTTAATGTTTTTGTCTTTCATGCATGTGTTTCTAATGCATTTGTAAGATTATATCTTTGTTGCTTTGTATGTCCCTCCCCCACAGTACAAACCCTGCTTTCACTATATTTGATGTCAGTATAACTTGTGGAGGAGATGGGGAAAAACCAGTTGTTTAAGGATACAGGTGGACCTGTTGCAACAATGAGAATGTCATGTCCAAAACGAGCTTTACAACGTCGTTGGGGGGGGGGAGGGGGAGGGGGAAAGGGAAAGGGGGGGAAGGAGAAGGATTGGGATTGGGGGGAGGGGGGAGGCTGGGAAGGGATGTGAAGGGTAAACAAAGGAGGAGGCTTCAATGCTTGGTAAGAAATGTACGCATTATCCTGCCCATGCAATTGTAACTCCTCTGTACAGCATGTTCACAAATAAAATAAAATTAAAAAAAAAAAAGATTCTCAAGGACTTTCCTGACCAGGCTGGCTTGGAACCGTGATCCTCAGATCTCAGCCTCCTGAGGGGCTGGGATTACAGGCATAAGCCACCAGCACCAGTCTGAAAATTGTACTTTTTGAAAGGTCCACAAAGATACTCTTGGGACTCTGGAGGGAGATAAATGCCTTGGATCATTCTAGTAGGACAACTTCAGGAGCGGGCCACAGATGTGGGGTCTTTGTCAGGATTTGACAAGGGAAGGGGTTAGTGTTTGAGACCCCGCATGGAACCCCGTCCACCCCGACCAAACCCCGGCTGTACAGCCACGCACTGCATTGAGCCTCATCGCTCCAGTCGTCACAGTCATTGTAGCCATTGCATTGCAGTTTTCTGGGGACACAGACGCCACTGGGGCACAGGAAGCTCTCGCCCCCTCCGCAGAGCACTGAGGAGAGAGAAAAAAACAGTAGGGAAGTCAAGATACGCGTTACAACAAGGGATGGGCTTTCCTTTTAATTAGAACAGAGGAAGAAAAGGGAAAAGAACAACAAAAAGCACTGGGAAGCCTTCCCTTGTCCCTTGACAGGAATTCTCCCTCATTTTCTTCTATTTCATTGCTCCTATTTTTTTCTCTAGCGCTTGAGATCACTATCTGTGGACTCCTTGAGCATAGTAAGCGCTGCCTGAGAAAGGTAGAAGGAAATTGCACAGCCAGCTTACGCAACAAGGCAGAGATATTCAGCTCACAATTGCATAATCTATGGGGGGCGGTGGGGGAAATATAACCAATGGGCTTAGTTTTTTTTACCAATTGAAAATCGTGTTAAAATGGTTAATTGACTAAGCCTAAAAGTGACTATAAATTGAATAAATAAACATTAAGAAAAACTTCTCCTCAAATATTACTTTATGTGGTGGAGAAAGTTACAGCAAAAATGAAGTGAGTCAATTTGCATGTGTTAGAACAAAACCAGAGAGACCGCACGGCCTGTATTTGAAATAAACTTATTTCCCTTAATAAAAGAAAATGCCAGTTAAAATGTCAGAATCTGTTTGGGCATAAGGAATGCAAAATGATGTTAGCTAATAATATTTTCCTTCTCTGTCTCTCTTCTCTGTCTCTGTCTCTCTCTCTCACACACACATTCACAGACACACAGAAAGTTACATTTTGGTGATATTTCTTACTTTTAGTCTTTTGGTGGTCTGATTTTTTTTTTAATGCTTCTCCCCATTGCTCAAGGTGTATTGAATTGCTTTCAAATTACAGTAAGTGATAAATTTAGGATAAAAAGTTAGAAACATTTTTAAGCAAGACCGCTAATAAATTAGTTCAACAAAGCAGGTATGAAATTAGACATATATTTGATCAGATGTATCAAAAGTGATTCTTTAACATTTTTATGTTTGTGTGCCTTAGGCTGTCCTAAAACTTATGGCCCTACTATCTCAGCCTCCTGGCAAATGCTTTTGAAATGTGCAGTGTTTAACTCAGTAGTCTTACTTCTTAGACTTCATACAAAGGAAATCTTTATTAATACAAGCAAGTTTTATTCTCAAGGATATTCATACCATGATTGTTTATAAAAAGGAAACTGGAATCACTATTGAGAATGGTTATATAAATTTAGTACCTCTATAATAAGGACTATTGTCATAGTCACTAAATAAGTATATTGCAGAAAATACTCAATGTCCTGGGACAATATTCAGGATTATTAAAGTGGAAAAGCACCAAATGGTTCTAAAGAATGCACAATTAGTCATGGGAAGAAGTATACCAAAGCCTACTGTAATTATTCCTGGTAATAAGATTAGAAGCAGTGTTTATTTTCTTGACCTTATTTTACTCTGTATTCTACAATGTTCTTCTAATGATTATGTATTACATTTTTAGTCAAAAGAAAAACCCTACCATTTTTCATGAGCTCTAGTTTCAGAATAACCATAGATAAATAGAACCTCCAAAAACCTCTCTCTTTACCCCTCCCCCTCTCTTTCTGTCTTTCCCTCCCTCCCTTCCTCCTTTCCTCCCTCTGACAAAATTACGCCTTCATCATCAGCCATGGGTCCACTGGCCGGTCATGGCCACCATTCCCTGTATGGCGTAGACCTTGATCAGATGAACCTTGTGAACTAAATATTAGGAACCCGGGAAGTATGAAACATTTTAGCTCTGAATTAGAAATACAGAAAAATACACACTGAAAGCTGTAGTTGGTGAGGCCCCAGGCTGTTCATTTCGGCCCAAGTTTCTAGGACTTAGCTGAAAATTATTGGAACTCAGATTATAAATTAATATTTGATAAGAAAATCCACCTAAATCTCCAATAGAGTAATATTTCCACAAAGCATGTGTGAGATAGAGGGAGAGGAGAAAGAAGGGAAAGGAACAAAAAAGAAGAGAGGAGGGGAGAGGGAAAGGGAAGAGAAGGAAGAGGGGAGGGAAGAGAAGAGAAGAAAAATTAAGGAATTATTTTACAAGTTATCAAGGAGATGAGTGTTACTACTTACTGAATATTAGGGACTGATTGATTTGGTAACTTGACAGTATCACCATAAACATTTATTTTCATTATATCTCATGACTTCAGAATCAATATGTTAGACCAATAGCTTTCAACTACCAAAATATTCAACATATGTAATGTGTGCTGTGTTGGAGAATTCCGCACAAGATTATATTCCTATAGATACAAATATAGAGTCTTTAAAGCTGTAAGGAAAACAAATGTAAATAAAAAGCCAAATCACTAAGATTTTTCCAGACAGTCCATACACTATTTCTCTACTTACTATCAAGAGAAAATTTTCAGGGAATATTTATCCTATGGTTGTATTGTTTCTATATCATACGGGAGAATGCAAAATTCTATATCTCTATTTCAACAGCTACTGTGGTTCAAGAATGATTGCATTCCCTACCTGGGGCTCTGAAGTGTCCTCATGAAGTAGAGCTAAAAGTTCAACACTAGATAGTTCCTAACATCTAGATGCATCTTTAAGAGCATATATGTATAGGTATACATATGCATGTATAGTATATCATATATGTATAGATACACATGTATACCATATGTAACTTGAGTAAGAATTTTTTGTATATGGCCTTTGTAAATCTTCATCAAATTTAAAACGCATTCCTTGCTATGTCATGGCTATTGACACTTCCTGTCTTGTTTGATTTAGCAGAAAGTGTCTTTTGTGAGGTTCTATATTTGGTGGTAGGGCTGTCCTTGGTTTTATGAAACAAAAATTGCTTTTAAAAAATTCCTATTCTGTCTTTGAAACTTTGTGGTTTTATTAACTGACATTACTTTTGTAAATAGAATCGTTATACATACTCTGTTCCCTTACTATGACCCTCTATCCAGAATTTCCCATTTAGTTGCATAAAATGTTTCAATTAACCAAGAGCTGCAGGGATGGCCAGAAGCCACATAGCTGAGCTCCAGCCTTACCCTTCACAGCCCACCTTGAATCCAGCTCAAGGACACCAGGTTTGCCTTCATTTCTCTCTACACAAAAGGCCTATGGTTGTCCTGCAGGTGAATTGGATCCAGATGAGATGACATTCTTGGTCAGTTTAGGTCCAGGGGAAACACATCTTAAGAGAGGGCTTGACAGATTGCTTCAGAATTTTTGTTTGTTTGTTTTAAGCACAGGTTTCATTGTCTTCGGACACAGTAAATGAGTCCTTAGATACTAACTAAGGGGTGAGGAAGTCCTCTGGGAAGAAGTTGTGTTTCACAATACCAACATCATTTCCCAGTCCTCTGTAATTCTAAGAAGAATCTGTTGAATTTTACAGAGTGATCACTGGAAGCATCATCCCTTAACTGAAAAATACTGTCTACTATGTAATAGGTACTATCCTATCCCTGGATACAGAGAGTGCAGGAAACAGAAGGAAAATTCCCTACCTTAAACATAGTCATCTGCTGAAGAATTCTTTACCAAATAAAGATGCTTCATGGCCAAACCTGACTTCCACTTACTCATAGGACAACTAATTAATATTACAAGAATGGTTGTACTCAGATTTTCTATGGCACCAGGTGATGTGACCAGATGAGGAGGACAATTACAAATCACCTGGCCTTCAGACTGTCATGGAGTCCTATGAGCACACACACCCAGGTGGGTTACCAGCACTTTTCAGTATCTTTGTCTCCAATAGCAATGCATAGCCTGCAATTCATTACCTTGAGATTTACTGCATTTGCTTCCACGGTGACCCTTGGTTCTCCCTGTGTGTATGGAGGCATTTATACTCATCACCCTGGATATTAACATATGGAGTCATTTCTCAGACTCCAACCAGCCATTGACGGTATGGTATTCTCATTTGCCCTGTCTTTCTTTGAGCCTTGTTTAGAGCCAGAAGCTAAGCATCACCTCCATTCTGAAGAACAAGTTGACTTGGCAAAGTACACCTTCACTTGGGCCTATACTAAGAAAGAGCTTGTTAGTGTTTGTGGATATAGGTCTGTGAGTTCATTTCTGGGTCATCTATCCATTGGTCCTTAGGCCTATTCTTGTGCCAATACCAAGCTGTTTTTTTTTTTTTTTTTATTACTACAGCCTTGTCATAGAGTTTGAAGTTTGGTGTTGATATTCCTTCAGCGCTGTTCTTCCTGCCAAGCATTGTTTCTGTTATTTGGGGTCCTCCACTATTTCATATGACGTTTTGGATTTCTTCCTCTATATCATTGAATAATGTTGCTGGGATTTTCATGGGTATTGTACCGAATTTGTTCATAGCTTTGGGCAGTATTACCATTTTCGCGATGTTAATGCTCCCAATGGAGGAGTATGGAAGGCTTTACCATTTTCTTAAATCTGCTTTAATCCCCTTTTTCAGGTTTTTAAAGTTTTCATCATAGAGGCCCTTCACATCTTTGGCTAAGCAAATTCCCAGGTATATTTTTTAGGCTATTACAAATGGAGTTGCTTTCCCAAAATCACAGGATGGAAGAAAGACAGCCACTTCAACTGGCTGGCACTGGCAGAACTGGCTATCCGTGTGCAGAAAACTGAAGCTAGATACTTATTTATAACCCTGCAAAAGAATCAACCCCAACTGGATCAAAGACCTGAGCTTAAGACCAGATACCCTGAAAATATTACAGGAAGGGACAGTGGAAACAGTTGGGCTGCTTGGTATGGGCTGAAACTTCTGAAGTAAAGATCCAGAATCACTTTTCAATGGGAAGCAGTTAGCCCCAGGACATTGCATTGTACCCAAATCTAATGTAATCCCCTCCAGGCAGTGAGATTCACAGTCTCTAACCTAATATAAGGGCCTCTTAAAGCTTACAAAGGGGTTCCTTTAATTGACAAGAAAAGTTCATTGGAGTTAGATACCTGGGTTGCTTTTACTCTTAATCCCAATTAGAAACTTCAAAATAAAAGAAACTACATTACAAAGAAACCATACGCTCAACTTTCCCTTAAGAATTTTGTTAAATTGGTAAACTGAAAAGGAAATTTGCAACCTGTAAAAATATAATATTTATTATACTTGCAATCTTCATTTTAAAATACTAACATGTATTTTATATAGTTTTAGCAGCATATTATAAAGTCTCATCCTGCATTGAAACATATTTAAAAACATATAACAGGGGCCATGTAGGTCTTATATCATTTTAAAAATAAATTTTAGTAGTGTCAAAAAAAAAAAAGATCCAAGAATCACAACAAATCAAAGAAAGACTGGATAAATGGGATTATACCAAACTGAAGAGTTTCTGCATGACAAAGGACATAGCTAGCAAGATAAATAGCCCACAGAATGGGATATCTTTACTAGCTATGCACCAGACAAGGACCTCATATCTAAAAAATACTTAGAGCTCAAAAATTAACCCTCCCCAAAACAAATCCTCAAAGAGTCTGTCTGCAATGCATTCTACATAGTATTTAAGATTAAGTTGTTATAAAGAACTATTGCTCTTACTTATCTGATGATAGGTAAGATGACTTGTCTTTCAAGAACTGATACAAGAATTCTTCTTGGAGCCGGGCGCTGGTGGCTCTCGCCTGTAATCCTAGCTACTCAGGAGGCTGAGATCTGAGGATCGCGGTTCAAAGCCAGCCCGGGCAGGAGAGACCGTGAGACTCCTATCTCCAATAAACCACCAGAAAACCGGAAGTGGCGCTGTAGCTCAAGCGGTAGAGCGCTCGCCTTGAGCTGAAGAGTTGAGGGACAGTGCCCAGGCCTAGAGTTCACGACCGACAAAAAAAAAGCGATCAACAACTGTAGAGAGGGAAGGACAAAGTCTGAGTCTGAGCATGAATATCCATGTGTAGATCCACATGAAGTAGGGAGGGGAGGAAGGAGGAGAGAGGGACAAAGGGAAGGAGGGTGCAAGGCATGAGGGAAAGCAGGAGAGAGTACAACCACACAGGCTGTTGTAGGCCTTGGGAAGGACTTTGTAAATTTAAGGAAAAAGAGTCTGAGTAAATAGTACGTAGAAAGATATGAATTTAGTTTTGTCTATTGTATTAGAATTCAACCAGAGGGGCAAAGGAAAGAACAGGGACCCATTAAGAGGCTAGTGAAGTCATTGGGAAGGGATGACAGGAGGTGGAGAAGTCAGAGTCACAGTGGAGATTCTGAGATGAATTTGTTCTGACAGCAAAGCCAATGGGTCTTCTGGTCTATTAGGTGAGAGTTGTGAGTGAAAGACAAGAGACAAGAGTCAATATGGACTTCAAATAGAATTCAATATAGAATTGCTATCTTCTGACACAGAGAAGGAGATTAGATGAGCACAACTTGAAAGAAATCAGACATTATATTTTGACAGCGTTTATACAGGAGGAGTACAAGTGAGATTTCATCTTGAGTAGACAAATGGATAGAGTATAAGATCCAGGATAATGGACAGATTCACAAACATGATCATGTGAATCCTTGAACCTGATGAGATTAAAAAGGAGTAGTTAGTATGTGATCTAGATATATATCTTCTGAAAGAGAAAAGGTCAGCATATATAAGAGATATCTACCTATCTATGCAGATATCTCCTATATATCTGCATTTCTGTGTTTATTGACATGTTATTCACAATAGTGAAGGTCTGGAATCAGCCCAGATGCCCATCAGCAGATGAAAGAGTAAAAAATATAAATAAACAAATAAGTACATAAATGTGTGTCTTTATATGTGGTATATGTGTGGGTATATGTCCATGGGTATAGATGTGGGGGATAAATATATATCCATACACACAATAGACTATTAATCATCCATATAGAAGAACAAAAAGCATATCATTTAAGAAAATAGATAGAACTAGAGGTTATAATGTTAAACAGAATTAGCCAGAGAAAGACAAATATTCAAGTATTGCAGGTGTCTTTCTTGTATTTGAATACAAAATTAAAAAAAAAACTTGAACATAGTAGAACTACTAAGGAAAGGTAAGAGGGTAAAAGAGGAATAAGACAGAGGGTAGTTGGGAGGGTGGACATAATAAAAGCCCAATATGCATGTGTGTGGAAATGTCAGTTATTAATATGCATTAATAATTATAAAACAATTTCAGAATAGAGTGAGAATTAGTGAGACAATGAGGAGAAGATACTTCAGGGCAGGGCTACGAGTTCCATGTTTAGTAGCTATAGAGAAGGAAAAGCCAGCAGAGACTGAAGCGTGGCCAGAACTGGGAGAAACTCAGCATGTGGGTGCAGGATTGTGGAAACCAAGGGAGGGAATTGTATGGAGAAGCAGGCATGACCAAGCGTGCCAAATGCTGATGACAGGTCAAGGGAGATGAACTGAGACAAGATAACCAGATTTGGCAACACAGAGGTCAGTGGAGAACGGGGTCAGAACGGTTCCACAGGGTATGGTTTTATAGAGAGATTTTGGAAAGCTTTGAAAGGAAGGGCAAAGTCTTCCCTGCAGAAGAAAACACATAGAGTACAAGAGTATAAGTGGGAGTTTTTTTTAAAAAAATAAACATTTGGAATGCCTTTGTGTGAGAATCAGAAGTGAAGTCAGTCTGTCTCCCAATGCCATCGCTAAAATGTGGTTTCTCCAGACATAGCTAGCTTCCAAGCTGGGAAATCCTTCTCATGCTCAGACTTTTGTTTTGCTGAGACAAAGTCTCATTCTGTTGCCCAGACTGGCCTTAAACTTGTAATCTTCATTCCTTAGCCTTACAAATGTTGAAATGACAAGCGTAGAACACTGTGCCCCAATAGGACATCTACTAAACTTTGTGTATAATAGCCATTGCTTCGTGTGTGCTGATGTTCAAAGTCTTTGGCGCTTAGACTGCTCACAACCAAACCTCACCAAAATAAGCAAAGAAAATGCTGCTTCCTTATAGCTCACATAATTTATATTAGAAGAAGATACTTACTTGTTTGCTCATTGTCTCTCTTTCCCTTTTAGAATGTAACCTCCTTAAGGGAAGCCACTTTGTCACTCTTTCTAAGTGCTGTGTCCTGAGTCTAGAAGAACATGAATAAATTACCAAAACAAATTAAGAATAAGTGAAGTTGGAGACCATGAGAAACCTTAAGTGCAGAAGGAAATGCTAGTTTCTGTAATTTGGCCTTCCATATTTGAAGACAATTAATATCTTACAATATTCTTCTTCCTCATTGTTAGGGGAATAAACTAACTGCCATATAAAAATCCCCCTGCATGGTAGTTGGACCCTGACTCAAAGCTGCAAAGTCTGGCTTCTGAGTAGCCCTTGCTTCTCCAGAAGGACAATGAACACACAATGACCTTCTCCCTCAAGCAAGCTTCCCACAGCCCGTGTCCACTGTTCCTTCACTAAAGCCATTCTTTAGGTATGAAAGTTAGACTTCAAAAGGACTCAGACACTGCAGGATCTTCAGAAGCTCTAGGATATTCACAAGAGACACTTTGGGGCCATGTCAGGGAATAAAGAGTCTGCATAGTCCCCTTCTTTCTCCATTGTAGCCAGAAAGTTCTTACTGCTTGCAGTCTGTTTTATACACGAGGCCAAACTTCCTTTGAGAAGGACGTTTGCTGCCAAAACGTATTTGAAGAACCCTGCGCCTTTACTATTGTAAAAGTTAAGTCAACGTCTTAGACAGCTTACACTGTAATGCTTGGAGTTCTACATTTAATTATAAACTTTCAAACTTTTATTATAGTTAGCTTTCAGTGTACTTGGACTTGAAAGAATGGGACATAAGATGAGTAACTTCTGAAGTGAACATATACTAGAAAAGTGTAGAAGCTTCTTTCTTAGCCTTCCTCACTCCCTCCTCCCAAGATGTTAGAAGAGTAAGGAATAACCTAAAACCACAGATAAGCTAAAAATGGCTTTGCTTGAAGATTTAGTTGGCACAGATTTAACTCTGTTGCTGGTGGGTTCTAGAACTGTGGTATCAACTTTATTTCTCATGACAGTGTTCAACCACTACCTTAACATCCCTCAGTGCCTAAAGTCTTATCAAACAGATGTCCAAAAAAAAAGTCTAAAACAATCCCCAAGTTAAATGTTTTTATGCTCAAGTGACTTTGACTTAGTTATTTTTCTTTTTTAAATAAAGCCATGAAAACTTTACCATCTGGCCCTCAGCATCAATTTCTAACTTATTGCCAGTCTGACAGCATGATAGAAGGTCACTCATTCTATAGAAAAATTAGTTACTGAAAAATTATCTAAAAATTATTATCAGAAAACAAAATTTGGTGGCATTGTAATAGGAATGATGATTTAGAACACCGTTCTAAATTTCGAGTAAAATCACAATATAAAATAGAATTAGACAGAGCCTCATCTTATAGATTTTTAAATCTAATTAGACAGTGTAGGAAGTAAAGAAAAAGTAGAGTAAAACGCTGAAAGCCAAGCCAAGAAAAAGAGAGAAGTCTTTAGTCAAGTCAACTTTGAAGGGAAGAAACAGAGGGAAGGAGAGAGAGAAAAGGAGGAGGAAGAAAAAGAGGAGGAGGAAGATAAATAGGAGGAGAATTTGGAGGAGGAAGAGGAAGAAGAGAAAGAAGAGCAAAGGGGAGAAAGAAGAGAAAAAGAGGAGAGATTATCTTTTTGAAATGAGATAGAATATACTATAGTATATTCCTTGAAAAAATTTCTTTATTTAGTATTCTAAAGAAAGCATTTTTCCAAAAATTATTGGAAATAAGGTGTATCCACTATTACTTCTGCAAAGAAGTACAATATCTTAAAAGTTTTAAAGAATACAGACAATTCAAAAATTGTGAAATTGTAGTCTATTCTTTTAAAAGGCAAGCAGGAATTTCTAAACTGGAAGATAACTATTCATTTAGGCTTTGAGGGGTTTTTTTTTGAGGGAGAGAGTGTGCTACTTTCTGAATTTGATGTAGAAAATAAACAATTTCTAAAAATGTAATTAACATTTTTCTGTACTTTAACATCTGTTTGAGATTTTTCTTCAAACATAAAGCCAGCCTCCAGGTGACATTTTAAAATTGTTCACTATGATCATAAAATAATAATGGAACAATATATAAATGACTTTTGACATTTCAAACAAATATGGGGTAGTTTTAGAAAACATAATTTAAATTTGAATACATATTTGAATATAAATTTGAGGGAATAAGGAATGCACACAGATAGATATTCACACATGCATATGTATATATCCTATATAGGAGATTTAGTAAATAACAGACTCTTGCATGTATATTGGAATATCTTAAAAAGTTATAACTACTTTTTAGACCTTTATGGTCATTACATCTCTTGAAAGACTTGGGAGAAATGTAAAGAAAAATAGACAATGTTATGGTTTATGCCCTCTGAAATAATGTTGAAATGGGATTGCCATTGTAGCAGGGTTTTGAGGAGGAGCCTTTAAGAGGTGATTAGGTCATTAGGAACAGATGTTGTAGGACTGGAGTCATGCAGGGGTCCCATTTTTCTAAAGCAAGGCTATTTTTTCCCTCCTTCTTCTACACACTCCTCCTTGCCCTCCTGCTTTCTGCCATGAGTTGAAATAGCATGACGCCATTACCAATGCTTCAGAATTGTAAGCCCATACAAACTTCTTTCTTTATATATCTTGGGCATTTTGCTACAGTAACAGAACGTAGACTAAGAATGAAGAGCTATTACATGATATTATTATTCTTATATTACAGAAATCAGATTGACTTCATTGTATAAATAGTTTGTGGATTTTATTTTCTACTTTAGCTTTATTTTTATCCAAATTTCTTTCATTGTAACCATTTATGTATTGATCACCAATAAGATAAAATAAAATAAACTGCCTATGGCATTACAATATTATATACTTCAAAAAAAAACGAGAGGTACAATAAACATATTACTCTCTTTTGAAAAGAACTTGGAAAAACAGTTTCCAAAATGCATTACATTTTTTTATCCCAGTATCTAAAAATTCACTTCCAATCCATGAAGACCATATTATATCACCTTTGATCTATTCTATTATTGATATTCTTAGACCTTTTCAGAGTACCATGATTCTTGAAAAATGACCATCATGGCGCTGGTATTGTCAGATCTCACGTATCTTTCAGGTGGGACAGTGGTTGGAGGCTATGATTCTGAAATCCTAGGTCAAGGTTCGGCCCAAGCTCTTCTGGGCTATTACCCTCTTCACTGGCCACATGGCCTACTGACTTGCTCTCCTGCAGCAGCTCATAGATGCAGCCCCAAACCTTGGAATTCTGGAAATCACACCTTCCCTGTTTAACTGCCCCCAATAATCAGGTAACTTCAATTCTAAAATACTCTTATGATTACAAGGGAAAAGTTAATGGGGTGGTTCATGCCTATAATCCTAGCTGCTCGGATGGCGGAGGTCTGAGGATTGGAGGTTCAAAACCAGACCCAGCAGGAAAATCCAGGAGACTCTTATCTTCAATTAACCAGCAAAAGGCTGGAGCTGTGGCTCAAGAGATAGAGCATTAGCCTTGAGCAAAAACACTCAGGGACAACACCTAGATCCTGAGTGGTTACACACACACACAAAGATAATAGGATCAAATTATTCATAAATACTGACCCTAATATCCATTCTGACTTCACTGTATCTACAGATCAGAAACCATTCACAATAATGAACCTAAAGTATTACAATAAAAATTATCTTGTAGAAAAAGTACAGACTTGGATTTAAACTTAAACTCTCTGTCTTTCATTGGGAAAATTATTTGACCATTCTGGACTTCCATTTTCTTATCTGAATCCCACCTACTTTGAGATGATTTTTTATTACTTTTGAGCAGTTTATAATTAGTAGTTATAAAAAAGCACCTGATATAGGATTCACTTCTCAAAGATTATCATCTCAGAGTGTCAGAAACATGCTTAATGGGTAACAGACAGACAAGGAGAAGGCCCAGCTTCTAACCTATAGCTGAATCGCTGCCTAGATGGGGAAAGTGGAAACTTCTAGGTTGTTTGAAACAGCCAAGGTAGAGTAACTGGAAAAATGATCATTCCGAAAAGGTCCTCACACACAGGGACCAATAAAACAACATCTATGAATAGGTTTCTTAACTTTTTTTTGTTTTTTGGCTCATAGCAAAGGAAGTCAATTACTCCAGGAAATCTGACTTTTGCTGTTAAATCATTTGTGTCCTATTAAATGATTTACACATTGGTAGAACACAGAAGTCCCTGGATTCTTTCTCCCATGCTTCCGCTACTGTTCCACAATGGCTTGCCCTTCACAGCTACATAAAATCTGTCCTGGTAACCCTAGTTACCAGAATTGTATATAACAAAGCCACATAGACTAAGCCCAACAAAGCGGGGGAAATCCATCTTCCCTAAAAGGAAATACAATCACAATTTAATTAACTTGCATTCCAGAGTCATAGCTGCCAATTTGCAGAGTCTAGAAGATTGTATATTCAGCACCTAAGGAGTCAGGGGAAGGAGGGGGAGTTATGATTTTTTCCTCCAAATCTTCACAAGATTCACATATTCTGTTGCACTGGTAAACAGGAATGATGTCCAGTCCTTATAAACATTAGAGAGCAATCTAATCAGAGAAACAAAATGAGCCAAGGCAACAAGAGGTGAGAGGTTAAGAGAGAGAAGCTTCAGGAAAAGTTATTTGAGACTCAAAATGCATGGTAAGTCAACTGCCATTGACAGTGGTTTACTTAAGTGGAGAATGGTTTACTTTGTCCCTGAAAGAAGGAAAGACATTGAGCAGACAATAGAAAGTCAAAATCTTTGCTACTATCCCTATGAACTCCTGCTGGTACAATTTTGTAAGTACTCCCCGGAAAGTATTCCTCTGATCTACTTACAAGATTATCCTAGGAGAGTCAGCAAGTGGAGCAAGGACTGGGGGAATGAGACCAATAATGGTTGTTCTATTGTTTGGAAAAGGACCATTATACCCATTTGCCAAAAGGTTAGACAAAGGTGGTTTCCAAGCAATATCACAAGATGTACCCAGAGGTACAGGAAGACTTCAGCCTGAGACTCTCACCATGAGAGAGATTCTGGAGAATTACAGTGAAGCCCAGTAGGATAACACATGTGTTTGGCTTGTGTCTGTGAGTAAGTCTGAGACCATAATCCTCCTTAGCATCACTGAAGACTTTTGACACATATCTTACTTTTCCTTATTGATTTATCGGCGTTCCTTTCATTGCAACTCTTTTCTTACAGTCAATCATTTATTTATTTTATTTATTTTGTTGTTGGTGGTGGTGGTCATGGGGCTTGAACTCTGGGTCTGGGCGCTGTCCCTCAGCTCTTCAGTTCAAGACTAGTGCTCTACCACTTGAGCCACAGAGCCACTTCCTGTTTTCTGGTGGTTTATTGGCAATAAGAGTCTAGTGGTCTTTCCTGCCCAGGCTGCCTTTGAACTGTGATCCTCAGATCTCAGCCTCTTGAGTAGGTAGGATTACAGGCGTGAGCCAATGGCACCTGGCTATTTTTTTTCTTTCACATTTACACTGCCCTTAGCTATAAAAATTTTTACAGGCATGGGAAGTCAAATATGGCAGCCTTCATGGGTTACATCTTTGTAAACATACCTCTGTCACTGAACAGATATTCAGGGGGTAATGGTTTGAGCCTATTTTGTTTCCTATCATTGTAATAGGACCTAGAAGAGGATGTTCATAGAGCATAAATAATTTAAAACAACTTTGTATACAAGCAGGGTGCTGGTGGCTCATGCCTGTAATCCTAGCTACTCAGGTGGCTGCTATCTGAGGATCAAGGTTCAAAGCCAGCCCAGGCAGGAAGGTCCGTGAAACTCTTATCTCCAATAAACCACTAGAAAATCGGAAATGATGCTGTGGCTCAAGTGGTAGAGCACTAGCCTTGAGCTGAAGAGCTGAGGGACAGCACCCAGGCCCAGAGTTCGAGCCCCACGACCGACAAAAAAGAAAGTGCATACAATAGAAAAGGAGGCAGCCAAGAGTTAGAGATGTACTCTGGCCAAAATACATAAAAAGACCACTGTGATAAGAAATCAGGTCAGATTTCTTAATAGTTAAAACTAATTTGACATGGCCTCAGGTTAATAGGCCAATTGATTTTTGTTAAAATAACTAGGCCTCCCATATTATTCATGTGGCCAAAGTGTAAAACATGTAAACTGACTTGGATTCCGTGGTATCCAATAAAAGATCTCTGACATTTCCCAGATTTAAGTTTTAGTGACTTGCCAAAGGAACTTGGGTGACTTTGAAGGGAATACTTTTCTTAACACAAGCCACCAGAGGGAGACCACATCATACTTGAAGCTTGGAGCCCACAAAGGACTTTTAAAAAGTATCCTAGGGTGTGAGAGGATTCAAACACAATCATATTTTTTTCACTATTCACTTTAAAATAAAATCACATTACTTTTAAAAAGCCATTGTGCATTTTGTATACCAACACAAAATATGAATCCTTGCAAAGCTAGTGAGGATGAACTGCCAATACATTCTTGGTGCATCTACTTCAGAGTTGAGTTTTTCATTCTCACAATAACCAATAACCTCAGAAATCAAGGGTGGGTTTTTTTTCAGCCAATTTTGTTTTTAGTGACTTTTTACATATTTTTGCCATTGTAACTTGCACATAATGTGATTTTATGAACTCTAAATGGATTTTTTTTCAGCAGGAGATCTCATTAGAAGATAATCTAATTACAAATCCCTGTTAGAATTTCTCACCATGGCACCCAGATAGAACAGGAAAGAGAAGTTCTTCTGCAATGGTTGGTATCATTAGCTCCAAACTGCTCTGCTCTTAAGAACTTTGAAGAAAACTATCAATTTTACTAAATGACTACCACCACCTCTCAAGAAAATTTTGTGGCAGTCATTCCAGAGCAATTTTTAGCAGACAGAACGGGAGGCCACACATTTCATAAAACTTGGCTTGATTCAGAAAACTTCTGGGAGGTCTCTCTGCCTAAAATATTTCCCAGCTGAAATTCCTTCGTTTAGAGTTTACACATTTAAAGGAAGTCAAAGGTCCTTAATTAAAAGACAATTCCCCAGGATTCCTTATCCATCCAATCAACCATCATTTCCAGAGGCTCTGAGGACTGATGAGTCCTAGACATGGCAAAGACCAAAAGACCTTGCAGAGACCATAATGGACAAAAACCATTATTGGTGATTAATGCCTTGGGAGGTAATGCTTAATGGAGGCAGCCCTGGGTATCTAGAATCCCAGGGCTCTGCAGTCTTGGGTTCTACATCTGTTAATTCAACCAGCTGCTAATCAAAAATGTAGCTAGTGATGGTTGCATCTGATTAAAGACATCAGTAGTTATTTTCTAAATAATAAATTATAATGACACTTTGGTAATATTTATACCTTTTGGTATTATAAGTAAGCTAGAGATGATGACTTAAAGTAAACCTGTAAAAGTACCTAGGTTATATGCAAATATCACACCAATTTATATAAGAAACAGTAACCTTGCATTTTGATTTCTGAGGGAAGTCATGGAATCAACTCCCCATAGATACTGAGGGCCAACTGTACATTTACCTTTTTTCATTTGTTTTATCTGAAGGACATTAAAAAGTTACTATGAGAAAACAGGATATGGTAGCACTTAAGAATGGGAACACAGAAAGAAGATACTTGGGTAGAAACTCTAGAGATCTAAGGGTAATATGGGGTCAACAGAGGTTGGGGGGCAGGGGCAAAAAAAAAAACCACCGGAAAGTAAAGGGGAGGGAAACCTTGGTCATACTAAGAATTCCACCCAGGCTCAGACATTCATGAATTTTTTTAAAGGCAAATACTTAGTGCTTTCTATTTACAGTCATGCCTTAAAGTCTTTGCCTTCATTTTGCTTTAGTATGTGGACTGTTATGAGGTGATTATCTCATTTATCAATGGAGAAAACCCAGGCTCTGAAGAGTTACTAACTTTCCCCCTAAATAGCTAATAGGCAGCTAAGCAATTGGACTTCAGAACTCTTGCTACTGTAAACTCTCAAAAGGGCTGTGGTAGTTTCCCCTTGGTGCTATAAGAATTTACTATAAACTTGGTGACTCAAAACAATTGAAATTTCCCCCCATGGTTTCAGTAGGAAGAAATCTAACAGGGGTCCCGCTGGGCTACAATCAAGGTGTGCCAGCAAGGCTGGGCCCTTACTCCCTCATTCCTCACTGCATGTGGTCCCTTATTCAGTGTTAATGCCAGGGATGTAGCAACTCTCTGATCTCGTGTTTGTCCACATGCCTGTCTCTGACAGTGCTTCTGCCTCCATCTGGGCTCTTAAAGACCTTTGCCATTGTATTGTTCCATCTAGGGCATCCAGGAGAATTCCCTTATCATCAGGCCAGAGTTGTCACTTTGTTTCCATCTTCAGCTTGAATTTCCTATGGCCACATAGCCTAATAGATTCAGAATTCGAACATGGACATTTTGGGGAACCATTACTCTGCATACCACAGACATCTTGCTACCTTCCTTATTCTTAGGGGTGTGCTCTTGTTACAGACAAAATCTGCCTGTGAACGGCTGACTCAGACAACAGTGCCTTCTCTCCCAAGCTGCTGATACCCTGAGAAATGATGCAGCCGCAAATGTGGCTCTCTCTGGTCACAATTGAAAGGACCCTGGCTAGGAAAGAAACAAAGAAGTGTTCTAAAGAAATCAAATAGAAAGGTTTTTTATTTAGAAATATTTTGTGAACTTACAAAGCATAATAGTCGTTATATTGCTAAATGAAGAAGAACATCAACTTACAATCTGCTGAAGTACATGTTGTGTTGTAATTTGATGACATGATAAATAGTTTTACATGATGAGACTTCTGGCTCCCTTTTCTGCGAATCCACTTACTAAGCCATCAAAATATGTACTTTTAGCAAAGTTGTTTTCAAGCTACATGAAAAGGGGCATTTGTAACCCTACATAGATACAGGACTATGACCAATTCCTGTTCCTTTTTATTTTTATTTTTTGGGTCTGGGGTCCGGTTGTGGGGTCTGAACTCTGGGCCTGGGCGCTGTTCCTCAGCTCTTCAGCTCAAGGCTAGCGCTCTACCAATTGAGCCACAACGCCACTTCCGGCTTTTTTCTTTTTGCTTATGTGGTGCTGAGGAATCAAACCCAGGGCCTCAAGCATGCAAGGCAAGCGCTCTACCACTGAGCTACCTTCCCAGCCCCTCCTTTTTAATTTTGACAAGACTCTTCTGATGCAATTTCCACTGGATCGGTTAAGAATATTTTGAGGCTGTGGCAATCTTGAGATAAATTTCTGATAACTTGTTTCAGTATATCTAAAGCTGATGATGTTCATGAAAACTATTCAAGTTTTATCTCTGCATATGTTGCCTATAAGTCTAAATCTAATTTAATTGGAAATTTATTTCATAGTATGTTTATATTTCTTCTGAATGTGTGGAAGATATCAAAAGGCATCTCATGATTTCTATATAGTTTTAAATGTCTGAGTACATATTCTATAGCTATATTATTAAGTGTAAGAAAAACTTTCATTTCATGCTATCATTTCTATTCATTGGGCTCCATCAGAAGTTCATATGAAAAGAGAGATGTTATTTTTACCTATTGAGAAAGCTAAGTGCAATTTCTATTTCTTTTTTTAAGACACAAGATTTATTTTATTCTTTTCACACATAAACACAAATCTCTCCTTTATTGCTTATGCACAGTGAAATAAAACTAAACCTGAATATGCAATTTCTATTTCTAAGACTGTGGATAGTCTATCAGGTTTCTTTGAAATCAAAGATTCTAAGGTTTTAGAACCCTAACAGCTTCTTGATCCATGCTTTATAGCAATATATATACTTTTATTTTGTAATCATGCACTAAGAGTCTGCTTCCTATGTGCCAGCAGTTTCTGTCTCAAGGTCCAAGCAAGAGAACTGATATTTGTACACAGTGCTTCAGGGATGGAGTCCAGGAATAAATGACCTGGCTGGCCTCCCGGGGTCCCCGTGCTGTCCCTTTGCTGTTCCTCCCGTCCCTTTGCCCATGCCCACCACTGCCATTCCTGTTGTCTCTGCTTTTGCCCTTCCGGACCCAGGTTCCAGCCTAGCCACTGTGGTATCCTGTGAAGCTCCACACAGTCCTGAAACACATGCTGCTAGGAGCAGCCAGACCAATGACTCAGCACTGCCCTGCCAATTGTGCCAGCTCTCCAGAGCCGACAGAGCAGACGCCCAGGATCCCAGGCGTGATCCCATCAAGCCTTCCTTTGGAAACCCAAGCTCAAAGGTGAAGTTATGGAAGAATTTTGCAACAGCAGAGGTGGACTTTTATTTACTTCTTTATCTCTAGAGTACTGTAGGAAAGTCAATGGTTGGTAAGACAATAACAAAGATGAGAGAAAGGTAAAAGTCTGGAGAAAAATTTGGTATTCATCTAGTCCTGCCTTCCCATCCCACAGATAGAAAACAGAGCCAGAGAGTTGACAGGACTTGGCCAAAGTCTCAAGTAGGACAAAGACTAAGGTCTCCAAATGTCCAAACCAGTGTTCTTAACCAATGTGAATTATTCTAGAACAGAAGCTGACAAACTTTTCCAGAAAGGGCTAACTCTAAAAGTTTTAGATTTTGTGATAGTCTCTGTTACAAATGTTTAATTCTGCTATTGTTAAGAACAAGAGCATCCACAGACAAATGTTAAGCGAATAAATGGAGCTGTCAATAAAACTGCACTGACTAAGGCAACTTTCAACTGTATCTGCTAACTGTGTCTGCAAACTGTGTTTGCTAACGTATAAGTTAGAACAAGCTTCCTCAAGTTATTAAATAAAGGAAACTGGGTGGAAATTGTAGTAATTTGACTGGATTAAGTAAAACAGGAGGAGATTACTAAAGCACAGATTTGGATCTAGCTATCATTTCAAAAGAGGAGTTGGTGATGTAGGCTCTGCCCAAAAGAATGGATTAATTTCTTGACAGCTTCAATGTGTAATGGGACTGTTGGTAAAATGTAGGAGGTGGGGCCTAGTAGAACAAGTAAGTCATTGAGGCGTATCCTTGGGGGTGCTGTCTTGCTCTAGCTCTTTCCTGTTCTTCCCCCTTTTCTCTTATTCCCTTGCTCTGCTCTCCATGGCTGAAACCATGAGTTAAAATAAATGACTCCTCTCGGTAAGTTGTTTCTATCAGACATTTTAGTCACAGCAATGCCAAAATAACTAATGTGAGTATAACTTCAAATTAACCTATCTTTCTGTTTTCAATTGCCAACATACTGGAAAACCTGGATGATAATAAGAGAACTCAGAAGAGGAAGGTTTCAGTGTTGCTGTTGTGAGTAATATTTGAGATATGTTACTTGCAATGAGGACAATGTAGAAAAGAAGCTGTAAGGAAACAGGAGATTATCAATGAATAGAATTCAGAATTGTAATGGCTAAATAATGACAGTAAGAAGAACTCACGGTAGTGTGGACATTCACCTAGAATAACAAACGCAGAAACCATAAAAGAAAAACTAAGAAGCATTCTAACCTGAAGAAAAAAAGTCCATGTTACTACTAAGAGCTCCTGATTACAGCACACTGAAAACACATCTGACCTATCATAGTTGCATTTCTACCTTAGCACAGGCCTCTCCTTGAGGGAATATCCTTAAAATCAGAGTGAGAAAGCATGATGTTAGCACCAGTAATCATCTACCAAAAATAGGAACACTGACAAGCAGATCTGGCTTATGTCAGGACCACCTGAGGATTCTGATTCCATGATCATAATCACCATAATATTCTTCAGACAGACAGGGCTCGTGGAAGAGGGTTCCTGAATGCCTTCATGAAGAACAAATATGAAAAGGGATGACATTGATCAAATGCATTGTATTTGTAAACTGCTTTGTTCAATGCAACCCTGTTGTACAACAACTTAACCATAGTTTACAAAATGATGAGTTTTTAAGAAACTTTAAAAAAAAAACCAATGTGAAGAAATGCTTTTCTTCAGTATGAAGCAGAGACGGGTTTCCTCTTCCTATGAAGTATGACAGAATGGGACAGGTTTGCCAAGAAACATTGTTCTAGCTTCCTCTGGGGAGGAACTTTGCATCTGTTTGGCATGAGCTATCTTCCCTGATGAGAAAGAGAAGACTTCTCAACCTCCCGAATGCTAAAGAAGCTATTCAAACTGTCATTTGACATACTCAGTTGAACTGAATGTAGCACTCTGTTTTCTCTAATGTGTATGTGGCTCCCTGGCAGAAAATTGGTCATTAAAAAGGCATATCTACCCTCCGAAGCATTAGCAAGTAACAGGATGATGTATGATGAGAATTCATTACATGGTGCCAACTTGCTCTAACATCTGCTTGGTTTACATGATGACTCAGTCAATAATCAGCGTTCAATGAACACAGCTATGATCCTCCAGTATTTGATTTCTCCTTGGGCTGCCACATGACTAAACTTTGGTTTCATTGCATGATTGGGGTAGGTGATATACAAAAGGATGCCATTTTGCCAGCAAATGAGAGGGAATTATAACTATGAAAGTTTTATGTTTGCAACTTCTTCTATTCGAAGGTTCTGAGTCATCTTGATAGTGTTTAAAGCTTTTAAATTATCTTGTCCTCTGTCAGAAACACCATTTCCTTACCTGAGTATTGTGTTCTCATTGCCATTTCTCATAAACTTCCTTGGCATACTAAAAACAACTTAAATTATTATTTAAAGATCACAATATTCAATATAATGCCAAAACATTGATATTATAATGTGACTACATATGCAATTAGGAAACATCTGTTATAGATAATATCTGTGACATATATCTGTTTTATGTGTCACATTAATTTTCTTTTCATATACATTCACTGGCAATGCTATTATAACTTACAACTAAATGTAACTGTGAGGAAACCTTGGTTTTTCTCTATTATCAACAGCAGGCATTTTAAATAGGGGGAAGCCTGCCTCCTCTGTGTGCTAGTCATATTTTTGGCTGATGGTGCATCCTTCTACAGAAGTAAATTTTTGCCTTGCTGAAACAAAATAAATAATATAGTAGTAGTAGCAGTAATAGGCATTTTATTTCTGTTCAGAAGTAAAGCTATAAAAAGATAGTTTCAATTATCAAGCAACCATCTTGATGCTTTATAAACTCTTAAAAATCAATGAAAATGAAGCTACCTTTAAGTTGTAAAATGAAATCTTAATATTAAATATTAAAAGAATGGTATATTAGAATAATTATATATAGTCATTCATGGTATTGGAAACTGGAAAAATGCTTGCTAGTCGTAACTGATGTTGTGAAGAAAATTCCTATAGAAAGAGCACTACGAAAATAAGAACAGAAACACTTTTCAGAATTAATATGGCCACATAAAAAAAGATGCCCTGCCTTTGGGCAAGAGAATTTCTACCTCATATGCTTAAAGAAAGAGCAATTTTTGTGTTGACATTTAGAATCTTTCTAACTACAGATATTCCTTGTTTATTTTCCATTGTGATATCTTTCAGGGCTCTTTACAGCAACAGCAGTGGATCTCATAGTGGATCGGTATATATTGAGTTTTACCAGTTGGTAAAAAAATGTTTTCTCTTACTCAGAGTTTTGACCCGCCCCGCCCCCCCCCTACTTCCCACCATGCCCTTCTATCTTCCCCTTATCAACAGCAGACTTCTGGATCTCAGCTTCAAAGGCCTCCTCCAGTTTTCCCAGCTTTCACTTCTGTCTAACCAGTTTGTACTTCCAGCCAAGAAGCCTTTTATTCAGTCCCTTGATTCCGTGCTCCCAATCCTTCATCCATCCTATTTTGGAAACTCCAACACTGGCTCAGTGTCCATGGCCACAGCCTACTTCTCCTCTAAACTGCAATTCAAGATGAGCTTGTTAGATTCCCTGTCCATCCACTTTTGTTCATTCATTTTTTATTTTTAAATCTAGTGATATGTGCCCTGGACAAAAGAGATTATAAAATGGGAACAAGATCGTGGAGCAAATATCATGAGTATTTAGCCTTTCATGGTTTATCTGTTAGAGCCATACAAGGCATAGCATCGGATAAAAAAAAAAAAGAAGTATCTGCCACACATTTGAAGATAATACAAAGCAACAGTCCATTCTGTTCTATGACTTCAGGTTGCAGGAATGTTATTTGTTATCACTTCAGGGACCATGCCAGCCTAGAAGAAATCAGAAGAGCTAGGTGTGAAATGAACAAAAACACAGGCAGCCCCCCACTGAAGCACTGAAGTGACCAATTTCAATAAGAGCTGAGAAGGAGGAGGAGACTGTAAGGTATATTAAATAGGTAGGTTTTATTAGGTAGCCCATGAAGAGAACACCACACCCTATTCAGGCAGGTAAAGAAGTTTATTTACTGAACTGCTGCTCCCACCATGCATGGTGGAGAAGCATGGCTGAAAAGGAAAGGGGGGGGCAGGAAGGGAAAGAGAGGGGTGACCTAACTCTGGGCCAAGACTTATGTAGGCCAGGGACAGGAAGAGGTGTGGCCAGGTGGGGGAAAGGTGTGGCCATACTGGATCTGGATGTGACCACAGGGTCTGGGACCCTCCTAAGGTCAGATGGGAGGCATGTGACCAAAGGGGGCCCAGGATGTGACCTAGCAGGAGAGGAAGGTGACTGCTTCCAGGTCTCCAGTTACCTAGGTAACAGATAATGGGCGGAAACTTAGACAAAAGGGAGGGAGGTGTCCCTGTTCAGATCTTTCAGAGACTGGGTGTGGGAAGGGAAACAGGGCAGCAAATGAGCAGAGCATCCCAAGTAGGAATAATAGTTAACCAGGCAGGCATGGGACACCTGATTGTGCCGATCACCACAATGGGCATATAACACAAGTGACAATAAAGAATCTCAATTTCAGTTTCTGAAACCCCATTCTCCTTTCAGTTACTACTTGCTTATTTTGTTGCTCCAAATGCTAATCCTAATGAGATTCTCAGGTACAAAGCAAAAAGTTGAATTACTTTGGTGCTTCTATTTTCTAGAAGCATTATTACTTATATTCAAAGACATATCAAGAGTCAAGGTTGTTTGGATCAGGAAGGACTACCTTGAAATGATAAGTTTCAGTTTCTTTATCTGTAAAAGAAGGATAATAGGGCCGATCTAAGGGGTCCTGTCAAAAGTAATTGAGAGCTAGTTGCCTGTGACTCTTACCTGTAATCCTAGCTACTCAGGAGGCTCAGATCTGAGGATCACAGCTCAAAGTCATTCTGAGCAGGAAAGTCTCTGAGACTTATCTCCAATTAATCAACAACAACAACAAAAAGCCAGAAGTGGAACTGTGACTCAAGTAGCAGAGTGCTGGCCTTGAGCAAGAAAGCTTAGGGACAGCACTCAAGCCCTGAGTTCAAGCTCCAGGACTGGCGCATGTGCAAATACACACACACACACACACACACACACACACACACACATACACGTACACATGCACAGACCACACACACAAAGTAAATGAAAGCCAGGTGAAGGCTAAAATCTAAGTACCATGGTTCAAAGCCTGCCTAGGTAGAAAAAAACTATAAGACTCTGATCTCCAATTAACTGTCACAAAACTGAGAGTGGAGCTGTGGCTCCAGTAAGATAATGCCAGCCTGGAGCAACAAACCTAATGGACAGTGATCAGGCTCTGAGTTCAAGCCCCAGGACTGTCACACACACAAAGACACACATGTGCATGCACACACACAGACACACACAAATATACAAAGGCAGTGTAAATAAGACATTTGACACATAAATTGATGCCCAGCCTGCATACAAAGTTCGTTATTTAAGAACTTTGTTTTTTAACAGGTGATGGTTGTCATTGTCTCTTCTTTGAGTTTTAAACTAGAAAAATATGATTTTTAAAATGTTGTTTTTTAAAGTATTTTTTAATTATTATAAAGGTGATGTACAGAGCGATTATAGGTCAGGTAATGAGTACATTTCTTTTTGAACAGTGTCACATCCTCCCTCATTTTCTTCCAGTTTTTCCCTCCTGAACCCTTCTCCCCCACAAGTTGGATAGTTCATTTTCAACATAGTAGCTCATGACTATCACTACTGCATTTGTTCACCCTTTGTCCCACCATTGCAATATTTACTTCTGTACATTTGCTATCTAAAGATAAGATATGATGACTCATTTCCCGGCAGTTCTCTTCCCATTCCCTTATGTCTGGAATGGAAGGAGAAGACCTATGGAAGGAGCCTTAACATCGCTTGGCCTTGCTGTGGCTGAAAGGAGACTATTGACCCATCACCCACAATCCCCGTTAGTCTCAGGAGGGCAGATGTCATCAGGACTGCTTTTACAGTCTGCCGTTTAAATACCCTGAAGTTCTGTTCTCTTTCTTCATGTCTGTTCCTTTGCATTTCGCACCTTCTGGGCCTAACCAATCCTTTGACTTAGCTCAAGATAAACTCTAATGGATCTCCAGCTCTTGGCTCTCCTCTGAGCTCTAACCTTCCTCCCGAATATTAAGTACTTACACACGCTACTGATAAAAGCCACCCATCATGGATTCCTGTGGTTCTTTCTCTCAGACTATTTTTTGCCTTTGGCAAGTGGTCCTACCAACTCCTTTCACCTCCTCCCAAACACCTGAGGGCCATGATTCCTTCTACCTTTGCCTCTCTCCAATAGATCATCAGATTCTCTAGTACGTGAATTTGGGGTCACAGACTTTATCTATCTAGTTTGGTACTAAATCTGCAGTGCATGAAATAGTACCCTGAATATAGTAGTCTTTTCATAAATGTTTGTTTTATGTGAGAATGGCACATAGTTGTTGTTCCATAACTGTCTGCTGAATGGAGTTCTTAAACGACTGTTATATAAAGTCGTCGTTTTGGATTAAACTTCTGTACTAAGTTCAAAGGACCAGAACTAAAATCAATATCAAGTCACTCATGTAAATTTTAAGGCATATAAACCTTTTCCTAACAAATTAAGGAAGTCTAGTCCTGCGCGATTTACAGTAACTGGGATAACCTGAAATATCCAGATGTTCACCAGTGTTTGTTTTCCCTGTTGTTCTGTTTTCTTGTTTCCATCTTACAAAAATCTACTGTTCTCCTAATCCCCAGTGGGAGCTCTCATTTTATTTTGCCCAAACTCATTAGTTACAAATAAAAGTCAATCAGGTCTATAAATCTGTTTTCATTTTTTTTTCTCTTAACAATCTTGGAAACTCTGAAAGGAATCAAATAATACTCCTGAGGTTTCCTCTGGCTCCTTGGGGAAAGCAAAAGAGATGTTCTGACTTTTAGGGTACTCTGTCTTCCTCATGATCCCCTGGGGACTAGAAATGAGCTCTGGGTGAGTGAAGCTCTGCCCTCTCTAAGTCTGCACATTTTTGGCATTTAAATCCAGGGTTAGTTGTATGAGACAATATATAACTTCCGGGGGGGTGGGGAGGCTGTGATGGGTGAAAATTCCCTGGGAGGAATAGAAATTGGGACTCCGTTGGAGTCTACAAGGCCTGAGTCCTGTAGGGAGAATCAAGTGTCTAAATGGGTCAGACAGAAATTGGCAACTGCAGCAAGAGTATGAATTCTGGATTTTGAACTTTCATTGAGATTTATCTTCTCTCTTCTTCATTTCTTGTACATTTAGTGAGGGAAATTGATGGCTAAATTAGTCAAGGGGATCTTGGTAACAAAGTCACAATTTGACTGGTGCACATGGTTGAGGCATTTAGCTGGTAGAATAATATGCCACTAACTATGTAAGAATATTATATATATCACTAAGAGAAGTTTGTTAGGATGATCCCCACCTTTGGACCTCAGCTCCCCCCAGACCTGCGCTCCTCCCAGCCTGGGAGTTCCGGCCACACTGCTGGCCACTCCCTCCCGCCTCCCAGACCCGCCTGAGCTCCCCCTACTTCACTTCCACCCCCAGACCCTCCGGCTACCTGAATGGTGAAGCCTGTCATGTGCTCCCTCTCCTGGGAAATATGGCTCCTCTAAAAAGCCTTATGATAATCTTTCTTCTGTGCCTTCCTGCCTCTGCATGGTCCCTCTGGGATGGATATGAAGAATGCCTTCATTTGGTGCTGAAACCCCGGGGGCCACAAAACCTTAAATGGTCAGTTTTAAAATCTAAGCACACTCTATAATCTGTGCACAAACATGTCTGTCTGTCTATTTGTCTATATGTAAGTGGTTATAATTTCAAGATTACCAAATAAGTATTCTGCTTACCAAAAAACTTTGTCAATGGAAGCTGTGATTTAATCTAAGTTGATTTAAGAATTTTAAGACCTGACTATAAGCCAAAGGCCTTGGGAAAGGAGTTAGAAAAGATGGTTTCCTTTGCAAAGTAAATGAAACTGGAAATTAAGTTGGCTGTGATTTATATCATTCGGTATGTCCATCTATGCTAAACTAAGGCTCAGGTTTTAATTCTCCGTTTTCTCCCCTGTGCGCCTATCAACTCCCTTTAAGATCAAGGGACCAGAGTGACTCAGGATGCAGTGTACTCCTGTGAATGGGAAATGCCCAGGAAACAGAACAAAGTTGTCACAGCTACCTAAACTGGTGACACCAGCCTACAAAAGCCAGTGTGAACCAGGTCTTTAACCAATATATATGGAATTTTGTAGCTAACCAATGGGAGGTGTGTCAGTCCATTCATGCTGGGAGATGCCACAGCCTTGCTCAGACTTCGGCCTTGCTCCATCACACATGACCAAAAGCCTGCTAATTTGGAGTATAAAAGAAAAAACAGCCAGGTGCTAGTGGCTCATGCCTGTAATCCTAGCTGCTCAGGAGGCTGAGATCTGAGGATCAAGGTTCAAAGCCAGCCTGAGCAAGAATGTCCCTGAGACATTCTAATAAACCACTAGAAAACTGGAAGTAGCACTGTAGCTCAAGTGGTAGAGAGCTCTCCTTGAGCTGAAGAGCTGAGGGACAGTGCCCAGGCCAAGAGTTCAATCCCCAGGACTGACAAAAAAGAAAGCAAGAAAACACAAGCCACTTCAGATATTTATTTCTGTAATGTTAATCCCCACAAGTTAGACCAAAAGGGGTGTATGAGCAAAAGATGTAAGTTGACTTCAATGTTATTTTGTAATTGGATATATTTCTAAAGGAAAAAGAAATGCTAAGTCTAGATTCTTGGTACAATGCTAGTACATTAAAAAAAAAAAAACAACTACTGATTTCCTAAAGGTAACTCAGGCATGGGTGGAGCTGAGGACCGAGGGCAGGGATAATACTAACAAGGATATAGTATCACAGAAGAAAGGGGCATTCATGGGCCTCAAAACAACTTTTCAGGTTTCTTGTCTCTGATTTTTTACAAATATTTTTCTTACTTGTCAAAAAGAAGATAATGGCTCTTAAAACTGTGCCCATGAATAACTCAAATATAACTTTTAGAAGCAAGTAAATTAGGTGAATGTAACTAGGATAAACATTTATGTATTATTTTTCAGTAACTTGACATTTTAAAGCTTTGCTCTGTTAACCTGCATAATAGATATTTATTTCCAAGTCATTTCTAAGTTAAAATACCAAAACATTAATGGATGGACATAGTAAAAGCATGATTTTAGAAATTACAAAATGATAACATTGAAATAAGAGTCTACACTGCTTATGAATTTTCACCAGAACGTAAAGTACAAAGACTTAAAAAGTTGTAAATAATAAAGTTATTCTTTGGTGTCCATGGAGGTTGATTCCAGAACTCTCCATGTAGTCCAAATACCCAAGATACTCGCAGATACTCAAGTCTCATATAAAATAGCCTAGAATTTGTGTACATATGTATACAAGGAAATTTACATATATCTCCTGTATACTTAAAGTGTACAGGTTGGTAATTATAGATTACTTACAGTATTTAAATTGTATTTAATCAGTGCATCATATTATCTAAATAATGATAAGAAAAAGTAATCTGTGCATGTTCACTAAAGATACAACTTATTTTTCAAATATTTTTGATCCATGGTTTATTGAATCTGTGAGTGCAGAATCCATAAAGAGTATAAAAGAGTAGTAAGATGCATTTGATAAGCAAAGGTATGAAAAATTGGCTTAAGAAAGAAAAGCTAATAGATAGCTTTTAAAGCTTTAAAAATTTTATAGAAATTTTATCTTGTATGGTTTCAGCTAACTAGGATAACATGGATTTGTTTATAAAATTATATTTTTTAAATACCTTTGGTATAAATAGTGGACTAATAAGTAGAATTTGGTTGTCTCATTTAAAATGACAGTTTTCTTAGAATATTTGTCTAAGAATGTGAAGCATTTTTTCTTCTAAACCATTGGCCTAAGAAGGAAAGATTCTGTGCTTATGAAGGTAATTTCTTGTGATTCATATTGTCATATTGTATGCCTTTGATTGCTTAAGGAAACCAAGACTCTTGAATATTAAAAGAGCTAATGTTTTTGTCTTGAATTTTCTTTTAAACAATATTACATTGAGTTAAATATTTTAAACATTTTGACAAACATCTCAGGAACAAAATGTGTGCTTATCCTGGGGCTTGATCTCAGGGCCTGGGCACTGTCCCTGAGCTTTATTGCTCAAAGCTAGCTCTCTACTACTTGAGCTACAGCTCCACTTCTGACTTTTTGAGATTAATTGAAGACAAGAGCTCAGTCCTGCTGGGCTGGCTTTGAGCTATGATCTTCAGATACCAGCCTCCTAATTACAGGTATGAGCCCCTGCACCCAGCAAAGTCTTTTTTTAAAAAAAAACTCAAATTGATTTTCCAATGTTCCAGTGGGAAGTACCAAGACTTTTGACGTTTACATTTGTCATTTGCAAAAAGATAAATTAATTAGGCTAGGATCTGTAGCTATAGCACAATGATGAAACGTGTGTCAAACATGTATTGGACCCTGTGTTCAATCCCCAGCACCTCCCATCCAAGAAAAGAAAAGGAAGACTATTAATCAGACTTATGTATGTGATATGTTAAATTACATGGAAAGTATTATTCAAATTATGTGATGTTCAAAAAGTGGGCATGTTATTGCTACAATTATTGTGACAATTTATGCAATTCCCAGAAATTTGTGGTCCGTCATAATTCTTTAAATTACATTAAAATATAATATGTCATAAAAATAATAGAAATAAAGCATTCTTTGTCAGATGTATCATTATCATCATGAATTAATATCAGAGACCATTAACCATGTCTAATTTAAGTGTTGCTACCCATAACCAATTATTTCATTTATATGCTTTTCTGAAGCTGTTTTAAATTTTCTTTGCAGACAATTATAACCCTAAAATGTGTGTTTTCAAGATTCATACAAAGGACTCTAACAAATGTCAAGTGTTTATAATACTATTATACTAATACAATAATACTATTAGTCTTGGTACAGAAGTCTAATGAAGAAATTGATGGATTCGTGGAACTGCTAACCAAGATCAAGCAGAACAAGAACTAACTACATGAAACTGAAGGAATATGATGAAGAATTACAAGTTTTATGGTGTTTTCCTTTGGAAATAGTGCTAGGACCTCACTGTTTTATTTCCCTGAGTTAAGAAAAATTATTTTTTAAACTATCTATTGCTTGTAGCAATTTTTATAAAACACACTTTTGCTAACAAAAGTTGAAACATTTACTTTTATTTTTTCCTGCTTGCTCCCTCCAGAATTCAGAAACTGTTCATGAATATTCTTATTTTGTGGATTTAATGCTTTTCTTATTTCAGTACCAATATTCTCTACTTGTAGCAGGATATAATTGGAAATATTGACCAGTACATCATCATTAAAAATAACTGTAAAACAGGTCTACAGGTACTGTAAGTAAAGTCTGAGGTCTGCCTTAGTTTGGTTTCCTAGACATAAGATGTTTTCAAAATCTTGTATCATCCTTGGGATGAAAGTGTGCCTGAAATGGAAGAACCTTGTCTGGCATGTTCAAGGTTCTGAGTTCAAACCTCAGTGCCATCAAAAGAGACAGAATGACTATGCCTCCATCAGAAAGAATGACATCGCCCCATTTGTTAAAAAATGAAAAGACTTGGAAAAAAATTTATATTAAATGAAGTAAGCCAGGCCCAAAGAAACATAGGACCCATGGTTTCCCTTATTTGCAATAACTAGTATAAGTCTTGGACAAGCAGAAAAGGTCAAAAGCTATGTACATATGACCAGATAAGATGATGTTAAATGAAATGAACCCCAAGATAGGGACACAAGTGTTTAATTTTTCTTGCTTGTTATTGTTTTAACATATTTAAAACATACTATGTGATTTCTTTGTTTCTCTTGTATGTTCTTCCCTCACAGTATAACCCCTGTTTTCACTGCATTTGATGGCAGTGCTCTGCATCTTGTATATATATTTTTCTAATTTGGGGAGGGGAAGGGAAATAACAAAATGCTGAAATAAGGTTGACCCATTGTAACAATGAGATGATGTATAAGACACTATGTTGAAAACAAACTTTACAAATTGGGGTGGGGGGAGGGAGGAATTGGGGATGTGGGGAGGAAAGGGATGGTAGGGGAAAAACAAAGGAGGAGGTAACAATGCTCAATAAGAAATGTACTCATTACATTACTCATGTAACTGTAACCCTTCTGTACAGTATTTTTACAATTAAATATATTTAAAAAAGATGGAGAGAATGAGAGAGAAGTATGATTACTTGAGCACCAGTGGCTCACGCCTACAATCATAACTACTCAGGAGGCTGAGATCTAAGGATCATGGCTCAAAGACAGCCTGGGTAGAAGATTCATCTCCAAAACACTACTCAGAAAAAACTGGAAGTGACACAGTGGCTCAAGTGGTAAAGTGGTAGGCTTGAGCAAAAAAGGTCAGGGATGGGGGGCTGGGAAGATGGCTCAGTGGTAGAGCGCTTGCCTGGCATGCCTGAGGCCCTGCGTTCAATTCCTCAGCACCACATAAACAAAAATGAAAAAAGCCGGAAGTGGCACTGTGGCTCAAGTGGCAGAGCACTAGCCTTGAGCTGAAGAGCTGAGGGACAGCGCCCAGGCCCAGAGTTCAGGCCCTACGACCAGACCCCCCCCCCCAAAAAAAAAGATCAGGGATGGTACCCAGGTCCAGACTTCAAGCCCCAAAACTGTTCAAAAAAATCATAGATATCACTAATCAAAAGTTATAACAAAGCAAACCTTCAAATAGCTTGTGTGACCAATCACTATTCTTATTGTACCTATATAAATAATCATAGTACTAATTTACTTTGCAAACAAATTAGTCTTGACCTAATTATATTTTAATAGAAATGATATGATCATAGATAGAAAATTATTCAGAAGAAAATCTCTAGCACAGCTATTATTAGGTTTTAACTATTCAAGCACTTTTGAGTTTCAATGATTTAGTTCTAAACTGGACTGGATTCTGAATTTTTCTAAGTTCTACCAGCCCAATGTTCTTTCATAGTATCACTAAAAGTAAGAACTGTGGTTTTGACTCCCTTAGCTGACGCTAGACAATTTGATGTAAACTTAGACCACAACCCTCATCCTGATGTACAGACAGAGAAATTTACCAAAATGCTCAGTGTCATTAAAGCAGGGACATTCAAACTGCCAAGCAGAATGAGAAATGAGTGACTTTATTATGTGGACAGCCTTTCTTAGTTTAGCAGAATAAGAAATCATGTCATACCAAGACTATAATATTTCCTTGTTTACGTTTACCTTTCTTACTTCGCAGAATCATATTTAATTGGGATTTTGCAATCAGCCATTTCTGTGAGCACTCTTAGAAAGAGGATCCTTATATTTAAATTGAATATTGACATGATCTACGAGATCTTTTGGTTAAACCAGTGACTAATCTTAGATCATCCCCAAACAGCTGTTCATATTTCATTAGGGGTCTCTCTTATATAGTCTTCTAGAACCACTTATCCAACCCTTGATTTAATTTATCAATTTGCTGCTACTGAACAAGCTGAACAAGGAGAAGTATATGCAGTATATACATAGAAAGACTTGTTTGCAAAAAATGGCAAAGTCTTGAGTTAAAATGCATAGATTCAACTGCTTCATTAAAAAAATTGTTTTAGCTGGTTTGGTTCATAGGGCCACTGGCACACCCACAATCTTGGCTTTATCTTCCTGAGAGTTTAATAGAAGTCTCCCCCGTGCACTAGATCTCCCAACAATTTTACACATTTGTAATCATCTATCCTTCAAATATAAAATGGCTGTTCTGCAGCTAGAATAACAAAACCTCAAATAAATATGATTGTGAGGATTCCATAACTTGTGAGTGACATGTTAAGATTGAAAACTCAAGATGTTATTCTTCCAAGCTAAATTGGTTTACATAGTCACTTGGGTGAAAGTCTGTCCAAAAGGAAGAAATCATAAGCAAAAGTTATGGATCAGGTTAAAAAAATCAAAATGTTATCATTCATACTAAATTTCACATAACCAAACTGAAACTTGAAAAAGTAGCCAGGCGGGTACTCTATCATTTGAGCAAGGTCTCCAGACCTGTGTGTTTCTTATTTTTGTATATTGTACTTTACCTTTGTACTTCATTAATTTTTGGGTAGAGTCTTCTGTTTTTCTCAGGGCTAACCTCATACAGTGATCTTTCTACCTACAGCCTCCTGCCATATGGAGATCACAGCTGTGAAGCATTATGGCTGGCTTCTTGGTTAGCTAAGAAGCTAACTTTTTGCCCTAACAGGCCTCAAACCTCAGTCCTAATCTCCACCTTCTGAGTAGCTTGGATTCTATCTGTAAGCCACCATGCCTAGAAAAATCAAGCTTTAAAGTAACTAGATTTTAAAACAGACCACATTTCCCACCCTAAAAACAGGAATTTCTAGACTACCAAGTCAACATACGTAGAAAGTTCCCTGTGCTTTTACCATTACAAGAAGTGACCTGGTGTTAATTAATCAGTTTTTCCTCTTTTATTATGGTATTTCTTCCTATCTTTCCCCCCCCCAACCATTGTTCCATTGCCCAGCAAGCACTCTTATTCTATCCTTCAGAACAGAAGGCCACTCCAACTCATGAATCACAAATAAAAGCTATCCAGGCCTATAACTAAATTTGTTGCCTAAATGAATTTCTTTAAGGGTGTTGTAAAAAACAAAAACCCAAAGAAGGTAAACAAAATAATTTTCCTTCACTTAGATCTGTCTCATACTGTAATTTGTTTATATGAACATTTTATGAAATGTTCTGTTTTCCTTCTGAACAGCAATACATTACTTGTTTTATTGTAATGTTCAAATTTTAACCTACTGAGTTTCATGGTGAAGCAAGATATTTCCTAGTCTCCAGATTATATCCTTTAAAAAAATCAGTAAAAAGTCCTAATTCACAAGTTAAACTTTACAGGGAATCTTTTGAAATGTCAAATTGAAAAAAATTGGAAACAGCTTGCTACTCTCCAAAGAATACTATTTCATAATACCCTATGGAGTAAAGTGTCAGATCTGTTGGGGCCACTTGCCAAGCGTCTTAGGCCATTTCAGAAAGCATCATTAACTCTTTCAGTCTCTATATACTATTTGGTGGGCACAAGTAACTTGTCAAATGTTCTCCAAGACTTTTGAGTGATCAGCTGTTCATCTACAACCATCTGTGATTTTCCTTTGAATTGACTGTGAGAGAGCCAGCTTCCAAGAAAGAGGTGTGCATTCTTGCTAGGAATTATATGGCTTTTCTTGGTATCAAGCAAATGAGCTAGGAATTTTTGGCTTTTTTTGGTATCAGACAAATTAACTTGCATTGCTTTCCTTCACAAAAATAGAAAATATGCTGGGAATAGCAGAAATAAAAGGCCACTACATTCATGTGTGTATTTCTATTTGTCTTCTGAAATAAAGAGATTCCACAAAACAAAAATGTGTTTGTTTTTTGGGGGGTCCGGTCGTGGGACCTGGACCCTGGGCCTGGGCGCTGTCCCTCAGCTCAAGGCTAGCGCTCTACCACAGCACCACTTCCGGCTTTTTTTCTTTTTGCTTATGTGGTGCTGAGGAATCAAACCCAGGGTCTCAAGCATGCAAGGCAAGCACTCTACCGCTGAGCCACCTTCCCAGCCCCAAAATGTTGTGTTTTTATCCTTGCTATTCCATCCCGGGAAGATCTAATATAACATGTTTTCTTCTAGTAGAAGTCTGCTACCAGAAAGACTTATTTTCAGAGCCTGGATTAAGCTATACATTTCTGACATCTTGTTCAAGATGACTAAGAGCAAATCTATAAATGTCTCCTTACCCGATCGATATCACCAATTCGAAACCAAATAACCTTTTTATTTGTGTCCTGAGTTGAGACTGACTGAAACTGACAATCATGCAATACTGGAACATTTACATGAAGTAGAAAAGAGAGAAAAGCTGTCCAATATGAACAGCCATTGTTTGTTTAATCACAAATTATAAGATCAATAAACAGCAGAAACACACATAATTATATATATGGGTATATTATACATTGAATTGTCCCTATACAACCTCTAATTTTGTTCTGAAATAAAACCTTTCTTTATGGAAGATCTATAGCTCTAACTTTGAATCTATGCTTGTTCCGTGGAATGATTCTTAAGCAAGTACTCATTGTACAAAGAGCTACCATGTTGTATTAAATATTGATGGTTATTAAGTTAAATGTACACAGAAATTTTCTTTTCTCTTTTTAAAATATGTGTCTTACATTTTACAATTGTGATATCCTAAGTGTGAACTCACACAGGCCCAAATCAGTACAAATCACAGTTCTTTTAAGTTCAGCTTCTACAATCTTGGTCAAAGTTCTTCACTTCCCTAAGCATAGGTTCTCTTCCCTATAAGTGTTTCAGTCACTGTGAGCTGTTGTGAGAGCATACCATTGACTAGGTGGTTCCCAGTTATTCATCACAACTCTGAAGTCTAGAAGACAGAGAACCACTTAGAGCCAAAGCATTACTTCTGGTTTTCTGGTGATTAAATGAGGATAAGTGTCTCACAAACTTTTCTGTCCTGGGCTGGCTTTGAATTGTGATTCTCAGATCTCAGTCTCCTGAGTAGCTAGGATTACAGGCATGAGCCACCAGCCCCTGGCTTCTTTTCTTCTTCTTATAAGAATTTGTGATGGTGGATCAAAAAATTGTGGTACCTATATACAATGGAATATTATGCAGACATTAGAAAGGACAAAATAATGGCATTCGCAAGGAAATGGATGGAACTAGAAAAAAATCTTTCTGAGCGAAGTAAGCCAAGAACAAAGAGACAAATGGTACATGGTTTCCCTAATATGTGGATGTTAAATCCAAAATGCAAGATATGACAAAGTAAACAGGACTCAAGAAACAAAGAACCTCCATTCATTTTGTCATATCATTACTAAATGACCCCATGTTCTTGACCACATTTTTGGTATATATATATAAAGAGGGAAACGGGAAGACATACAACAAAGGGGCCCATCAGCTGCACTGGACATTGATGAAAACGAACTAAGCAACTCAAGGGCAGCGATGAGAGGAAGGGAATGAGAGGCAAAGAGCGAACAGCTGACACGAAGCAAAAGGAAAGAAATGTACATACTACCCAATGTGAAAGAAATAGTTGTATTGTCAGAGCTTCTTGAATTCACAGACTTTATCGACCACAGTAATGACATCTTGCCTCATGAAGGTTAGAATGTGTTTGTGACTTTAACTATCACTATCTCAAAATACTGTGAAATTTGTGAGATGTATGTAATCACTTAATCACAATTTAAAAAATATTAAAGACAAGAACTTGGGATGGGATTCACTGTGAAAGTTCCACTGTTGACCTCATCCCTCCCAAAGGTCTCCCCTCCTTTTATGATCCCAGAGAGTTAGAGTTTGAACATGTGACTTTGGGGAAGCACAAGTCTGCACCCTAACATAGGCAGAATAACTGTAATCCTCAGAATGCTACTGTGAAGAGGAAGACAACACACTCAAAGTGCTTATCACAGTGCTGAGTAGGTAATAAATGTTTGGCAAGGTATTATTATGACACTATGATTATTATATGCTTATTGAAATAATATTATTTGGAATGGAACTTCTGGCCACCAATCTTCTGGGGTTCGTTGTTTTTAATTCTGTAATTATCTTAATCATAATCACACAAGCTTGGCTTAAACTTAATTGATTTTTGTGCCTTTTCTAAATCTCTGATCAAAATAATCTTTCTACTTTTCTCTGCCCTTGACTACCTTCATAGTCACAATTACTCAGTACTTTTCTGTTCTTGGTATATATTGTGTGAGATAATGCAGCAATTTGTGCACATTCGTCCAATACATGCCTGACTTTACCTATAGAGTATCATTAAAGGACAAGCCTGGATAATATCCAGGTCTGATGAGTATCTGAGGGTAAAGTCATCAAATATTTTTCTTTCTTTCATTTTTTTCCCTTTCCCATCTTCCCTTTCACTGTGCTTCTGTTTTCAATTGACAAAAGAAAGGCACACTTCTGATTCACTTTTGACCTTCCAATGCATACAACCCTGGGTAATAAAACATCTGGACTTCCAAACATACACAATTCAAACCAGCTAAGAGTCTCTTCATCCCCAAATGCTGTCAGGGAATATATTGCTCTTAGGGGAACTTTTGAACAGCAATGAGCTCAGATAAACATGCAAACAGAGGATGCTCATTTCATTCAGGCCACAAAACTCAAGTCAAGGCATTATGTTTGGTCTTGCTATCTTCTCTCTGTCTGCTGTCTGCCTACCTAAGTATGAACTTAAAATTAGAAACCCAAAGAGAGCTTCTTTAGTGGAATGGAGGAATCAGTGAAAGGATTTCTATAAAACAGAAACATTTACTCCTCTTTCCGCCTGACCCTCAAAAAATAACAAGCCAGAAATGGAGGTATGGCTCAAGTGGTAGAGTCTTGTGCAAAAAAAAGAAAAAGACAAGCCCTAAGACTGGTATTTATAAAAAACAAAAACAAAACGGAGGTGTTTTTCTACTCTGTCCTTCCTCTGGAAGTGATTCCTGGCCGTGATGGTACACAAATTTACCATAATGATGTCCAAAGCAGCTGCCAAGTTGACTTATTTTCCCTGAAGGTGGATTAAACACTGCGAAGAGCTTAAAACCACAGATTTCTGGACAAAGGATCCAATCAAAGGGTTCAAAGGGGACAGCATTTCAGCAAAGTCATAAACAGGAGGAAAGAACTTGAGGATGAGATTCCTTAAGTCATGGTTTGTACTAAGGGTATACATGCATAAAGTAGAATAGCAAAGGTTTTGAGAATAAACTAAATGAGTCTGTGGCCTAGGTATCCTCTAGTCCCTGTGAGACTCTTATCCTGACAGAACCAGAGGGTCTAATGGGACATGGATCTAACCAAACTGACTACAAACACACACAAAAAAACACTCAGACAAAAAAATATGATTATACACAGAATTCTAAATGGATCCAGCATCTTTTTGTTTTTGTTTTTTTGGTTTTTTGGTACCAGTCTTGGGATTTGAAGTCAGGATCTAGCTACTGTCCTTGTACTTTTGTGCTCAAGGCTAGCAATTGGCCTCTTGAGCCATAGCTCCACTTCTGACTTTTTGGTGGTTAATTGGAAGTCAAAGTTCTTGTAGATTTTTCCTGCCTGAGCTAGCTCCAAACCATGATTCTCAGATCTTAGCCTCATTGGTAGCTAGGATTAAAGGCATGAGTCACTAGTACCTGGCACAATGTCATATTTTTATAGAAACAGGTCATTCCTAACCCATAAGTGAAATACTAATCAATAGACACCATCTCCAAAGTAATATATATGTTGAAATTATGCAGTAAAAATGTTAAAGTAACTATTACATCTATACTCCATCAAGCAAGGGTCAAGAGATTTAAAATGAATGAAGTTCACAATAAAGAAAGAGCACCTTGTAAGAAAGAATCAAATAGAAGTTCTAAAACTAAGAAAGTATAATAAATAAAATATCTTAAACAGCCACCATATGGCAGAATTAAAATAATAGAAAGAGTTGGTGAATTTATAAGATAGGAGAAATGATTCATCCTGAACAAGAAAGAAACTAAGATTGGGAAAAAAAAGAATCTGGCTTCACAGAATCTGTTTATACTATCAAAGGCCTAAGACTGATTTCATTATATTCCAAGGAGGCAATGGGAATAAGATTCATATGAGAATGTTTTGAAAAATTAATAGCCAAATTTTCCTAAATCTAATTAAATATATAAATTCAGAGTCAAGATTCTCACCCAAAATCAAATAAGATAAACTCAGTGAATCATATCTGAACATACACAAATAAAGTTATATAAGGAATACAAGGCTAATTTAACTGCAAAAATACATGTAATCATTATATCAATAAACCCCAAAGAGTTATTTGATTATGCTAGTTGAAAAGCATTTGATAAGATTTAACATCTTTATAAAAACTTTCAGGAAAATAGGAAGAGATACTAGGTTTAAATGCTCACTTCAATCCTACTGAAGGTAAGGTCAACTGTGACATATAATACAGCCTCATTTCAGAAGTAACTCTCCCATCATAAGCACAGTTCATACCTACATTCAAAAGAGGTGAATAATACAGGATGAACACACCAGTGGACTGGAACATTGGGGACTATCATAGAATTGTTTACCATAACAAGCAATGAGCAACAGAAAACCAATGTTTTAACCTTCTATAGATTCTAGCAATATATATATACACATATATATATATGATGTATATAATGAAAATTATAAACTACTGGTAAGAGAATCAAAGAAGATCTAAATAAAATTGCATTTATTAATTTATTGAAGGTAATGTAATAAAAATTATTTATGGCTTGAAAGTTTCAATGTTGTCAAGATGATCATTAAATTGATCTGTAGCTTAAATATTAATTCCAATCAAAATTTCCAGAGAATTCTTGTAGTCAAAGAAAAGTTTATTATTCTAAAATTTATACCAAAAGGCAGATAACTAATACTGAAAAGTAAACTAGGAGAAAGAATAGGCAAGAATATTACCGTACTAGATGATGTAAAAATACAATAATTAAAGTAAGATGATTTTAGTTAATGGATAGATCAATGGAACAGAATAAATAGCCCAAGAATAGACTCAGAAGAATGCAGTCCATTTTTAACAAAGTACAAAGGCAATTTAATAAAGGAAGGATAGTTTTTTCATATCCATATACTTAGAGGAAAACCCCACTTGACCTTTACCTCATATCTTATATAAAAATTAATTCATAGGGGAAAATCTATAGAAACTTGAGGAAAATTAAAGTAAGCACACCTTATTTGCAGATTTATTATAGGCAGTATTGACCAACTGTGATCAAAAAATAGAAATTAGCTGGGTGTTGGGTGGCTCACGTGTGTAACCTTAGCAACTTAGGAGGCTGAGATCTGAGGATCACAGTTTACAGTCAACCAGGACACAAACATTGGTGATACTCATATCTCCAATTAACTAGCAAAAAGGCAAAAGTAGAGCTGTGGCTCAAGTGGTAGAGTGCTAGTCTTGGCAATAAAAAAAAAGCTTGGGTGCAGCACCTAGGCCCTGAGTTCAAGCCCCAGGACCATCATCAAAAAGAAAGGAAGGAAAGAAAGAAGGAAGGAAGAAAGAAAGTAAGAAAGAAAGGAAGGAAGGAAGGAACTTTAAAAAGTAAAAAGAAATTTTAAAACAAAAAAAATTAAATTCCCAGACAAAAGAAATGTTAAAGTGTGAATACCATGCAACTCAAATGAAGCAGAGAACCTTTTAGTTGGTCTTGTGTTATCTTCAATTGTGTTTAAATCATTGTATTACCTAGGAAGTATTTACCTTCCCTTCACTTTGTGAACATATGCCTCTCAAAGAATAAATAGCACCCCAAAGTAAAGTCAAAGTGAATGATCTTAATTTAAGTGATAAAGTAAGAATTCTAGATTTCTTGAAAGGACTTTATGGGAAAAAAGATATGAGTCAGAGGCTCTCAACTATTTTTCAAATGTTCATTACTGGTAATTAGAGAAATAAAAGTTAAAAGTATGAGATTCTTTAAAGGTATTACTATTAGAATGATTATCCATAGCATCACTTTGAAAATGAACCTGACAATGCCAAATGCTGCCAATGAAACTCACACCCATTGGTAAGAGGAAAGCAAGGTAACACAGCCATTCAAGGAAACAATTTGGCAATTTCTTATGAAGTTAAACAAATACTTGCCAATCTAGAGAAATTTGCTTATAAATATGTACATTAATATTTACAGCAATAATTTTCATAACTGTCCCAAAGTGGAAAAATCAAAATACTCTTCAACAAATGAATGTCTAAACAAATTGAAATGCATCGATACAGTGGAATAGTTATTACAAAGAACAAACTACCAATGCATGGGATAGTATGGATGAATCCTCAAGGTTTTATGCTAATGAAAGAAGCTACTATCAAAAGTCAACATATCCTCTATACAACATTCTGGGAAAGCAGAAATTCAGCAATGGAGAGCAGATTGGTGATTTCTGAGGGCTTTGGGTGGGAGTGTGGGTTTAACTACACAAGACAATATGTTGTGTGTCAGGAGACAGAACTCGGCTGTAGCTACCTAGTAGTTATACAAATCAACTGGTTAAAATTTACAGAAATGAGTACAGGAAAAATGAGTTTTATTGTATGAACATTCAAAAAATTAGCCTATGACTGTCAATAAATAACAATATGTCATTGAAGATTATGCACCAATTTGGTTGATTGTATATAAATTGAGTTAGCAAAATTAACAACCCGAAAATTCTGACAAGTATTCAAAACACATGACAGAAAAGAAAAGTGTCTTGTCAGAAATACTGGATTAGTAAGGTTAATTGAAATTAACAGTATTTCAGTTTCCTGATTTCTTTGTGACTATATAGAGTTTGATGAAGTGCCTGAATGAAATAAATAAGCATTTCGACCCTGGAAAGTTCCCAGAAATGGTGAACATGAATGACACAGTTGAATGTAGTAAAATTAGTTACAAGTTCTCTGTGTGTTTCAGTGACCAATTGTTACTGTGATTTTTTTTACTTTAACCGAGAAGTGGTTCAAATAATTGAATGTCATTGCCACAATAAAACTATTATTACATTTTCATTTACATGAGTAAGTTTTTGAAGCACTACTTTCTAGAAAAAAAATGAAGAGTATCAACACAAATTTTACAAGAAAACAAAATACACATCAAAATATATATAGACACCACACAGAAGCCTAGTAATTTTTATGTTTCTAACGGATTTAGATCATAATCATGATATGGTAACCAAGATATACATTATTCCTACTCAGAGTATAACCAAGGTAAATAGTTTTAAAGCAATAATTCATATGTATATTTTTTTCTAAAATGTCTGATATGGCAATTAAAATTAGTAAATATTAAAAAGATAAGCCAGGATGAACTTCTATGAGAGAAACAAATAGAAATAAAGAATTCCTGGAGGAAAAGGAAAATTGTGAAGTTTTGCTGAGTCCTACAAGGGTTTACAATTATGAATGATTGATGACACCAAGTCATTATGAGATTTAAATTCCATTGAACTCATTTTAAAAGACAGTATAATAGTTTCATTTTTATCTGCCAATTATTTTAATACCTCTTAATTTGCATTCTCGACCTCTATTGACATTTATGATTAAAAGCTTTAGATATTAACTTGAAATTATACAAAAGCTGTATCCTTTTTCAATAAATTCTTTTAGGAATACACAAGCAAAACCGTTTGGCAGACCACATTTGTAAAACACAGCTACCCTGCTTCCTCCTGCAGAATTTTGTTCATTTTGTTTAAATGAGTTCAGACACAAAATAAACATATGGATCAAGCACATGAAAATGGAAACTTCAAACTACTTTCCAATTGCTGAGCTCATTGAGGCTGCAGTTAGAAAGATTGCAATGCTATTTGACATAATGAAGTCTCAAATTCAGAAGAGATTCACATATTTTGATGTGATGATTCTGAATCATCACATCAGTTACAGTGGCTTAGCATTCAAACTCTATAATGTCGGAATGACTAGGCAATCATATCATTGTAGTTCAATTTCAAGAATTATTTGAGCTTAATGAACTGTATCTACCAAAAACACACAGAGAGTCATTTATCCTCCTATGTAACAGGAAAAAAAAATAATGAATGGCAACTTTTCCCACTGACTTCTATATAGATTCATATGGTATGATTCAATGACCACCTGGCAGGATATAAAACTGGATTTAGAATTAAAATAGATTTTACAAGTTTGTAAATTGGTTGTATACTTATAATTTTATATCTTTAAAAGCAATCAGAATTTAGTTTCCAAAGCTTCTTAGAATTTATTGTAATATATAAGGCCACAACTATGAGTTTCTGATTGCGAGGAATAATATTGAACAAAGACAAAATGCCTTTGGTTTCCAGCCACTGAACAAAATAATTATCTGCAAAGAGTACAAGGACCAACCTAAAGTCTTGAATTTCTGATATCAACTTCTAACTAAAGCAAGCAGCTAACTTGTATAGAGAGTACAAGGAATGCAGGTGAAAAAAGGAACATTCCAGATTTTTGTTGAGGAGCCACTTTAAGTAAAGCCATACTTGACAGAAAGTAGAAACCTAGTCTCAAATGATCTATAAATAAGAATTATTGAGCCCACAGAAAACAGGCAATAGTTAGGCTCAACCAGAAATAGCTTTTAGTGGACATTATTTCTTTCTGCTTGGTACTTGGTACAACAAAGGCAAAGTAAGGCAGTGTCTTACAGAACAGTGGCAATCCACGGGAGGGGCAGTGCTGTGGCTCACACAGCAGAAGATGTGTAGAAACTTTGAATCATTTTTAAGCTCTAAATTTCAATTCGTAGCAAAATTAAATTCAAATCTCAGAAACACTGACCTTCAAATTTCTCCATAAAAATTCTCTTAGGTTCTGAGCCATATTATGACTGTTATTTATTTAGCTTCTCTTCCTCATCTGTGTGTGTGTGTGTGTGTGTGTGTGTGTGTGTGTGTGTGTGTGTGTGTGTGTGTGTGTAATGGTATTGGAGTTGAAGTCAAAGCACTGCATTCTGGCCTGTTTTCTTCCACTCAAGGCTGTCACTGTACCCCTTAAGCCACACCTTCTTTCTGGATTTTTTGCTGGTTAACTCACAGACTTGTCTGCTCAGGCTAGCTTTGAACTGTGACCATCAGATCTCAGCCTCCTAAGCAGCAAGGATTACAGGTATGAGCTATCAGTCCTGGGCTCATCTTATCTTTGACTATTCTTCCTGACATTATGACCCTCCATTCATATAAAACAAATTCAGAAAATGTATCGGGGAAGAATAGGCAGGTGGAATAGAGCAGCTAGAGCCCAGAAAACAAAGAAGGAAGGCATTAGGAGAAAGCTGTGTATCAGGAAGACTTGGTGCAGGTAGATGTGGAAGTGGTGAGCATTATTTAGATTGTAAATGCCCCTTGCATTTGCTGACAAATCAGATTTGGTATAAGTAAGAAAGAAAAAGGTCAGAAGAGAAAAGGGTCAAGATTTTTGAGGCTAGCACAATTAAAAGAATGAATTTGCTACTTATTGAGATAGAAAGATCTGAAAGCAGAGTAGGAGTAATGTCAGTTTGGTTTTATACATATATATTTGCTTTAAATTAGAAATGCTAGTAAAATAAATATAAGGAAGACTGTGTGTGTGTGTTTGTGTGTGTGTGTGTTGTGTTTAAAGTATCTATGTGCATGTAGGGATGAAGTTGAGAGGAGAGATGCAGTCTGCGGACCTACTTTTGTGTTTGTTCAGGGTATCAGGGGTATTTAAAGTTATGTTCCTAGATTAAATCACCAGAATCAAAAGGCCACAAGGGCTCAGCCCTGGGGCATACCAATGCCAAAAAGTGAGAGAAATGAGAAGAAATTATCAGAGGAGGCTGCAAATGAGTGGTCAGAAGAGGGAAACCTCCCTGGAATCAAGTGGAGAGCTGTCCTAGAGAGAGAGAGTTTATGGAAGGTGGCAAATGCAGGAAACTCAAGGAAGAGAGCTGATAATCGCTGTGGGATACAGTGACATGGACAGAGAGCTAAGAGACAGGAGGACATAGTTTTCTTGAAAGGAAGAGGCAAACATATGTAAGATGGATCTAAAACTTAGGAAGCTGGGATAAAAATCTGTCATAAAATAGAGGCTTCTGTAATTCATGCTTATATAGCCGTAAGCAAGTTTGAAATTTCCAAGAGAAAAAAATTAAAGTTGAGAAAGCAAGATTGAAAATAGAATCTTTTGGGTTACCAACAATTAAGGAATCCATAAAGGAAAATAAAAGTAGTATATAGCCAGAATGATAGGAAGCAAATCAAAACAGAATGATGTATAAAATTCAAAGGCAGAGTGTTATAGATGATGGAGAAATGAAGGAACAAAAGCCTTCCACTGCAAGACATTTTATACACCCTCCTTCCTGATCCCACATCTCTTCTAAGATGTGCTTATGGATAATACCAAAAAGTTTCAACATTCACTCACCCCTGTGAGCATGAGCCACATGTTATATAGCGTCTCCCAGATTTTTGCCATGGCATTAAGTGTAGTTGCCCACTGTGGTAACTGGTTTAATAATTTACTCTCCCCCCCTCCCCTTACTTTCTATTGGCTATTAGTGCTGGGGATCAGACCTAGAAAGTGTTCTACAACTGAGCCACACCCATTGCTCACTAACTAACTGACTCTTCATTGTCCCCTTTCTCTTCCTTGAATGACCTCTGAATTAACACCCAGAAATCTTAACACTGGCCAGGCCTCTCCCAAATTTGCCATTTGAGCTCAGCTCCTCATCCCAAGGTCTGATTGTCCTTAAATATCTATCTCTTCCCTGCCTATGAACTTTTTAGAAATATCTATGTCACTATTTTTTTTTCCACTTCTTGGTAAATTACCTGATGTCCAGAAAATGTTTAGTAAATGTCTGCTGAAGCACTTACCTTTGCATAGTGTATTATGGTTTCCAGAATCCTCTCAAATATTTTCTCACAGCCAATAAAACAGCTCCACTACTTAAGGGTTGTTATTCTTATTGTAAAGTAGAAGAAATAGAGGTTTAAAGGGCTTAAGAAACTTGCTCATTCCCACAACTATGAATTTAGATCATCAAGGATTGACTATAACTGATCAGATCCTACAGGCAGCAAAGATATGTGGAGGGTAAAAACATTTTTTAAACTTAAAATTACAAATCATTTGAAATCACAAATGGAGGAAAACTTGAGGCCCGAAGAAAACTCGCTTTTATTTAAGGCTAGATATTGTAATGAAAAATGCATAACTGGTTTTATTGCTTCCATGGTACTATCTATAACTGTTGGCAAAATATTGATTCTAAGTACCTGGAAGACATAGCATTCCATTCTCCCTCCCAAATGAACCTGCAATTCAATAAGAGCCATTCAGAGCATGTGTTTTATCAAGATCCCGAAGCCACAATTTTGTGGCTAATCCACTACAATGGTTGCTATCAGCAACAAGAGTTAGACTAAGCAAATAAGATACAAGGTAAATGAAAAACTAAATGACTGAAGGTCTTTCCTGGCAGAGGGATCTCTTTAGACTCCAAAATACCATTTAAAAAGGACTTTCTGTATATGATGACAACCAAGGTAAAGTAAAGGATTAGTCAGAAAGCTCAGAATGATTGATGGGCCTTGACCTTTAGCCTCTGAGTTCTCACAACTCAACTATGGAAACACACACAAATGTTTATTTTTAAACCTCTGAAGAACGGTTCCCACAGTATTATCACTTCAGGACTTTATTTGCTTTACAGGACCTAGTGGCACCATACGATAAAGAGGAAAAGACAACTATGCGTATCCTTCCATATGCGGACAAAATATCTTAGGAATTATGACTGATTCAAAAGGCAGCTAAGAGAAGATGAATTGAATTCACAGAACTATGGGTTGGGAAAAGCAGCTGTTACAAGTTGTGGGTTTTGGCTCTATTCAGTCTGGAAAGATATTTGAGAGCTCTTGTGAGAAAGAGATCTGCAACAGAGGGCAGCATTCAAGGAATCATAATTGAATCTCGGGATGCTGGGCTATTGGGTGGAGGAGAGAGCCTGGGGAAGCTGGATTTAGAATAACCTTGGTGTGACCTCCCCAAACCTCAATTTTCTAATTTATAAAATGAAGATGATAATACCACAGAGAGTTAATCTGGAAGCAAAAGGAACTAACAGCTGTGAAAGCACTTTGAAAGGCGAATGGGGTACACAATAGAAAAGGGTTGGGGGGGAATTACTATTTTCTTGGGGCAAATTATTTCACAAGCCAGGAGAAGGCTAAGCAAGGAGAAGGCAACTTTTAAAGTCATCATTCATTTCATTTCTCACGCTAAATAGGAAACTAACACCAACACAACTTCACAGGGCCTGTTGGATACACTGGAACACTTGCTTTCTTCCTCTTTCCCCTAATAAAATATTCATCACACTCTATGTCACTGATTATACTACTCTATTGACATTTAACTTCTGTCTTTTTCACTGCTATATAGAAATATATTTACATGAAGTCATGTCTGTTCCTCTGCTTTTCTTACATATGTTTGTAACCCACTAGGCTTGGCACTCCTTCAAAGAAGCATACGACGATGATGATCACTATGATGATCATGATGACAATATGGCGAAAGAACTTTATAAAGCATTAAGGGCTAGGTCAGGGTTTCTTTATTTTCTTTTTTCTTTCTTTCTCTCTCTCTTTGCTTCTTTGTTTGTTGTTTGTTTCTTTCTTTTTTGTTGTTGGTCATTGTGCTTGAACTCTGGGCTTGGGCGCTGTCCCTCAGTGTTTCAGCTCAAGGTGAGCGCTCTACCGCTTAAGCCACAGTGCTGCTTCTGGTTTTCTGGTGGTTTACTAGAGATAAGAGTCTCATGGATTTTTGCTGCCCGGGCTGGCTTTGAACCGCAATCCTCAGATCTCAGCCTCCTGAGTAGCTAGGATTACAGGCGTGAGCCACCAGTGCATGGCTAGGTCAGGGTTTCTTAAAAGCAGCAACGTTAACACTTTTGAACCCCATGATTGTATTATTGTACATTGAGGGTGTTTAACAGTCTCCTGGCCTCTACTAATGAGATGTTAGTAGCAATAACTCTTGCCTTTCTAATATATATATATATATAGAGAGAGAGAGAGAGAGAGAGAGAGAGAGAGAGAGAGAGACTGCAAACTGTTCCTGGAGAAAAGACGGCTGGTTACAAAAGCACTGTGGTTGTCACTACCATTGCATGTGATGGATACAAATTAATATTATGATCACCAAAGGTGGATGCCACATCTGAATTTGTCCAATTTTCCTCTCCTTTCATCAGCTTTTTCTCCAAGGTGTTTAAAAAAATAGTGAGAACTGTTCAACATCACAACTGTCAGATAGAGGGATACCATTTGTGGTTAAAAAAACAAAAGCTGAAGACAATGTAGAAAAGAAAAGGAAATCTCTGAAATGAATTTGAGTTAAAAACATTTCTACTATATTTCTAGAAATATAGATGTCTACATGAATGTGCAAAACTCTGTGATTTGTGAAGGCTGTGATGTCTTTTCTTTGGCTAAGCCCTGATATGCAGGAATTAAGGATAACACAGAAGCGTAAAGTGCTTGCTGTGCCATTGAAACTGTGTCCCGGTACCATCAGGAGTGATCTCTTGACATATACTGGTTCAAACCATTTAAAAGAATTTTCTGTCCAACCATTAGCTGACTGTCTGGGTAAATACTTCATTAGTTGAACACGACAAAGAACGTACAACAAAATTAATTCAGGAAATTCACTAAACAAAAACTAGCAACAATAGAAAAAATAAGAACTGGTAACAATGGCAAATCCCAGAGAGGGAAAATCCAGTTCCCAGATGTATACATTATATTATTTAGATAGCTAGAGACAACAGAAACTGTCCCTGAAGAAACACATATTGTGGGCCCAGAAGACAAAGATTTTAAATTCATTATTTAAAACACACTCAGGAACTAAACAAACCCATTTGGAGGGCACTCAAAGGAAACATGAATAAATAAACAGGTATATGTAGATTTAAGGGGGAAAAGAAAGAGGTTCTTGAAGAAAAATGGGAATCTCTAAGATAGAAAATTCACTAGAAAGGTTCACAGCAGATTTGAGCAGGCAGGAGAATCAGAGAAGTAAAAGAAACTAAGTAAATTTAGATGAGCTACTTTACAGACTGAGAAGAAAAAAGAATGAGGAAAATAGTCCTTGAAAGATGTATTAACATTCACACAACAGGAATTCCAGAAACAGATGAAAGGAAGAACTGGTCAGAAAGAATATTAGAAGACATAATAGCCAAAACTTTCTTGAACTTGGTTAAAAACATTAATTTGAAATAGAACCAAAAAAATCAATATAACAAAAGCAAGAGCTGGTGACAAATGCAGGCAATCCCAGTAGTTGGAAAGCTGGTCCAGAAGTGTTATAACCCTAGCTATACAGTAAAAATCTCTCTCTGCATTTCTTCATCTCTCTCTCCTCTCTCTCTCTCTCTCTCTCTCTCTCTCTCTCTCTCTCTCTCTGTCTCTCTCTCTCTCACACACACACAGTTAAAACAGAAGGAATCTGGAAAATACCAGGAGACAAGCAACTCATCAAGCAAAATCAGAGCCTCAATATAATTAGCCACTGACTTCTTATCAGAATTCATGAGCTTCACAAAAGGATGGATGACATAGTCAAAGTGATGAGAAGAAGCCTGACAGCCCTCAATGCAGTCCTTTCAAAAATGAAGGACAAATGATGCATAAACCCTTAGATCAGGCTGGGAAGGTGGCTCAGTGGTAGAGCGCTTGCCTTGCATGCATGAGGCCCTGGGTTCAATTCCTTAGCACCACACAAGCAGAAAAAGTCAGAAGTGGTGCTGTGGCTCAAGTGGTAGAGTGCTAGCCTTGAGGTGAAGAGCTGAGGGACAGCGCCCAGTTCAGGCCCCACAATTGGCAAAAATAAAAATAAAAATAATATCTTAGATCATTTCTCACTAGCAGAATCATCTTACACTTTAAAAAATCTGGAATACTGAAAAAGTCCTTTGGGATGAAATGAAAAGACTGTAAACAAGTATATGAATCCACATGAAAAAATAAAAACTACCAGGAGAGAAAATCTAAAAGTAACAATTGATTAAATAATTAATAACAAATAATGTAAAAAAAACAAAATAAATCTAACTTTGCCTGTCTATATTTCATTATCTTAGTCAATGTAATAGGAAACTACCAAAAATTCAATGTCTAATACTATGTTGGTTTTTAATGTATAAAGACATAATGTAATCACAAAATGTAGGAAGGGGCAAAAATTAATACACAAGTTACATAGAAACAAAGTTTGGAGAGTGTTATATGTAGTGTTATATGTAGTGCTATATGTATCCATCTGAAATAGGTCATTATAACTAAGACATTAGTTGTAAATCTCAGGGAAAACAATACAATGATTAAATAAAAAATAAGAAATTGAAATGGTTAATTAGAATCTATGTAACACAAAAGAAGATAATAATAGAAGATGAAGGATTAGGTTTTTTTTAAAAAGTAGCAAAATGGCACATGTAAATTCTTATAAAATAAGTGTAAATGAATTAAAAAGTTACAATATTCTTTGTCAAATGTATAAAACATATAATTCAACTAGATATTATCTAGGGGCTTGGAAGGTGGCTCAGCAGTAGAGTGCTTGCCTTGCATGCATGAGGCTCTGGGTTTGATTCCTCAGCACCACATAAGCAAAAAGAAAAAAGCCAGAAGTGGTTCTGTGGCTCAAGTGGTAGAGTGCTAGCCTTGAGCTGAAGAGCTGAGGGACAGTGCCCAGACCCAGAGTTCAGGCCCCACAACCGGACCCCCCCAAAAAACACAAACATTCTTTATATTCAAATTTTCAACAAAATTTGAAACAAAACTGTTACATATGTGCATGTTTACATAGATTCTGTTATTGTTGGATGAAATATTCTACAGATACCTGTTAGAAAAAATTGACATGTAGTGCTTACGAGTCCCTTATCTAGCTAATCTATTCATTATTGAAAGTGGAGTACAATTGCTGAGTTTTCTAATTTCCATTTCAGTTTTTCTCCAATTTTATGTTTATAGGATCTGTTGTTTTTTTTAAAAAAATACATTTCTTTATGAATTGACTTTGACTTGGTGCCAAGGATTGAACCCACGGACTTCACGACCACTGAGCTACATCCCAAAACCATGAATTGGTATTTTATGATTAAGAATATCTTCCTTCTCTAACAGCAGTTTTTTGTTTAAAATCTATTGGACCTAATGTAGCCATTCCTGGTCTTTTGGTTATTGTTTGCATTCTATTGCCACAGATTAACTCTTTATCACAAATGGGATTGAACCTAGGGCCTGGGAACTAACTGTTCCTTAGCTTTTGAAATAAAGGCTGGTGTTCTACAACTTCAACTATACCACATCCAGCTTTCTGATGGTTAAGTGAAGGAAGATAAGAGTCTCACAAACTTTCCTGTCCAGGCTGGCTTCGAATTGTGATCCTCATATCTCAGCTTTTGGAGTAGGTAGGATTACAGACAGAGCCACTGGCAACTGGCCTTTTGGAAGACACTTAAGATCAAAGCCATAACAAAACATATCCAGAATGCAAGCAAAGCTAGAAGTTGATAAGAAAAAAGCCACCAAAACTGAGCAAAATGTCTGTACAGACATATAAAGGGATAGTCCGATTTTTAAATGGCGTCAGATTTCATCAGGAAAGCATAAAACCACAAAGAGATCTCACATTACTCCCATTAGAATTGCTAAGATGATTGGCAATACCAAAGTTTGGATAGTATTTGAAACAATCACACCTTTCACACATCACTATTAAAAGTAAACATTAGTACAACTATTTTAGAAAACTACTTTGCTATACAAATATGTAACTGTGGTCAGCCTAAGATCTGTCCAAAAGTATTAATGTTAGTCATCCCTATTCATAATGTAGAAAATGGAAACAACTCACTATAACAGCAGACCACATATAGAAAGTGTGGAATAATCAAATCTTAGAATATTAAATCACAATGAGATGAATAAATCACAAAACAGAAACAGAATGAATTTCTCAAACACGATGTTACACAAACAAACCCAGATATAAAATGGTCATAGATTATGATTCCATTTGTATGAAGTTCAGAAATAGGCAAAGGTAGCTAATGTGTTAAAAATCAGTACAGAGATTTCTTGGGGGAGAGTGAGATATGACTAGGAGGAGGCTTGAGGACATTTCGTAAGTTGTTAATATCCTGTCTCTTCATTTGTGCTTTGGTGCTTTGTTAAAGCTGGACTGTACATTTGCTGTTTGCATGCAAATATGTGTGTATATGAATGCTATATTTTGATAAGAAACTATGAAATGAGGCAAAACACAGACACCTACTTTGCTTTCCATTGTCCTGCTGTGGAGAGAAGCAAACCCTGCTGCCATTGCTGCTTTCAGTGAGGTTTCTGAACTGGGAACATTTGAGCAAACTGGGCCAGGAAGAGTTCACCATCCCAAGCACAGATTCACAGCCTTCTTTGGCAGCCTCACAGAAAGAGCGACAGGGCAGAAGCCCATGCCTAGAAGAAAAGGAAAAGGTGAAAATTAATGTGTTTATAGCACAACTTCTCAAATGACAGTGATACTAAAGTTCGCTGCCAGTGCTATAGTATCTTACCTTGTATTTCCCATAGACAAAAAGTTAGATTTCTGTATTCAGCCATAGGCAAATAATCTCAGCCATCTTATTATGTGGATTTTGGAGGAAATAAGCTACTTCCATAAGGCAGAAACCTTTATTCCAAACGATTATTTCTTAATTTCCTTAAATTCCTTAAATATACTGGTTCACCCAAACTAATTCTATTTTGCCAACAAAAGGGGAAAAGGAGGAAAGGAAAGCCTCCAGATTGCAAAGGCATCCAAATGACAAAGCTCATACAGTTGGCTAATCTCAATTTTTACATTCTCTCTTCTTTCAGAAATTCAAAATATCTCTGCCAAGTAGACAGAGAGATGGTTGCTCCTAACCTCTCTGCAAAAAAAAGCATTGTACAGACAAGTAACAATTTAGAAGAACTTGTACAGTTATTTATCTTTTGAGGTTTCTGTTTTATCTTGTGCACAGTAGAAGAACTCAACAATGTGTGTGAATATTAAGATCAGTGATGGCTCTGGATCTTGCCTAGCATGCAATCAAACACTCCCAGGTGACCCACAGCTTTGTGCATAGAAATTTGGATGCTAACAATGCCAAGGCCATCAAATTGTTTCCTTCCAGATCCAGGTGGCTTCTTCTACCTCACAGACACAACTTGCATCTTTTACCCTTGCTGGTTATCTACCAAAGGCATTTATGTGAATTTTAAGGAAACTGGGAGAGAAAATATACATATCCATCAAAGCATACACTTCCCAAATGTAAGCTGGGTAAGATATCATGAAATCATACAATAGTAAACCTGTAAGAAACCTTAAATAACACCTCATAAATAAGTTACTTTGCATGCATGAGGCCCTGGGTTCGATTCCTCAGCACCAAATAAGCAGAAAAAGTCAGAAGTGGTGCTGTGGCTCAAGTGGTAGGGCTCTAGCCTTGTGCTGAAGAGCTGAAGGACAGCGCCCAGAGGCCCCACGACGAAAAAAAAAAAAAAAAACTCATTTACAAGCACAGGCCCAGGTTGATTCTAGCCTGTACTCAAAGCCAAAGGTCACACAGCTCCTACTTTTACCTTCGTAATGGTAACCATGGAAACAGACACCATGCTCCATCTACTCTCTCACATCAGTTTTTCTCAGATGAGGACTAGTAATTGAGCTTTACAAACCCCTTGATCAAACAAGCTCATAGAGCCTACAGAATACTATGCTGCAGATATAGAAATAAAAAAAGATATACCATCCAGAAAGATAAAACAGAACTTACAGGTTCTCTAGAAGAGTCTAGAGGAGAATGTTTACAAACACACACACACACACACACACACACACACACACACACATGTAGAAAAAGGGTACAGAACAATTACATTCTGATAACAAATACATTCTGGTTTTCACTTTCAGAAAGTCACATTAAAATGAAATAACTTTTAGAATCCTATAGTCATATAATTACATAAATTAATGTGACTAAATTTGACAATGAATATGACCCATGGTACATATGAGTTGGTCCAGGCAGATATCTTGGTATAAAAAGATATCTGATTGCCACTTAGAAAATAGATATACATAGAAGAGATATTATTTAAATAGCATTGTTCTTAAATATTTCCTTTTCTCAATCTTATTCCACAGAAATTAGGCTATATTTTATCAAATAAAATTATAGTACATAAGTACAGATTTCTACACAATTGCTTATACTTTGGTAGACACTTGTGTGTTATGTGTATTATTTGTATCTAAAAAAAACCTTTATGATTGGGGGATTTTTTGCCACTATTATCCCTAATACACAAATAACAAATCGAAGTATGGTAAAAATAAGTCTTGTTTAAGCTCACTGCAGTAGTGAGTATCAGATCCAGGCTCGGAATTCATGCAGACATACCCAAGAACCCATTCAATTCCCTACTGCACTATTGTTAAGTTCTTACTTCATGAATAGAAGTACCACCAAGATTAGTTTCAAGCTAATCTTGATACATCCTTTCCTATTCTTCAACCATATACCAGGTGATTTGAATTGCCCTTCATTCTACAAAAGCCTGGCAGTTAACCCACAACTTCCGTAGTATTTGTCGAAGAGGCTAAGTAGCACACGCACAAAAATGGCTAAAGGTACTGCTACTCTCTTATACTCTAGCCCTAAGACAACCCATAGTAAAGCTATAAAACAAGCCAAACTTGTCTTTGGTGTCTCTCTGCCCTATCCCTGACACTGGGTCTCAATGTCTGGATATTATTCTGACACTACAACTCCATCAGTCCACCCAGAAAAACAACTGTAAGAAAGTGCACAAAATACATATTTCCATTTCTACAATCAAATATGTACTCCTAATTTTAGTAAGTCTTACTGGGCCTTCAAATTAAGTGAGAGAGAGAGAGAGAGAGAGAGAGAGAGAGAGAGGATGGACAGAATAGAAATGCATAATAATAGATGGACACTAAAACCTTTACGAGAGGTTTGCTTCATTAAAAGAGCCTGCTTGCTGGGACAAAGGAATCAATGAAATGTTGGGTACCACTTCACTGACTGTGATATTTAAAGTGGGAATGGTAGCTACAATGCGGACTACTCTTGAAGAAGGAGAAGCAACTCCAAAGTGATTCCTGGGCCTATCCTCACTTCTGAGACTATTTTCTGATTCTTCTGCATTTTTTTTTCTATACAAACTCTCATGCCAATGACAGGTTTCATACAGATTGCTAGAAGACTGTTTTTTGTCTTCTAAAGTGAAATATTCATTTATTATCTCTAGTTATACAAAGGGACTTCAATTCAACATGTCTGTTTATCAATACAATGATATCTCGATCAATGTCACCTCTTTCATTCAAGTTAAGTCTTTAACCCAGAAACTGACTCATCGTCATTGACTCTTGCAATGGTCACTTTTCTAAGTCAACCACCCAACAACTTTTCACATGATCACTCCTCCAGTGTCAGATCCTGGGCCAACAGTTTACCCATGACAAGATTTAGTTTTATCATGTGAAAAGTGAGGCGTTGAGAAGAGCTGGAGTTTGCACCATTTGTCATGGTCCTTTGCTATGATCAGTCTGTAAATCAAAGTTCATTCGTGAATGCATTATTTCTCAGAGGGACACTCATAATCCCACCAACTTTGATAGATATCAAGAAGTAACAGACTTTTTTCCCTCAAGATTTGTCCTGGGAATACATAGAGACATTAAAATACCATTAGGCCCTCTATTCTAAAAATAGATTCTGAGAAAAATATCTAGAGTATTTCCAAATAGCTCTCTTAAGAGATGGAACCAGCCACAATTCATAAGCCTTAATTTGATAGACATGTAAAATAGTGATAAACCATTAATAGACAGCAGTCCTTTCAAGTAGTAAGCAAAATGAGAAGCTATTTGTTCTTGCTTCGTGTGAGATTCAACTGCCTCTTGAGGGATGAAATATTCTTCTTTCATCACAAGGAGCAGTGTGGTGAGATAGGCCACACTATTTTGGAATATAAGCGCCTATATCCAAGCAACAAGTACACTGACAACTGAAAAACAGCGGTCAGCATGGGGGAGGAGCCACTTCAGCTATCAGAATTACCATTTTAGAAATGATTCTTCTAAATTGATGTGTGAAGGACACTGGTGTGGAAAAAATAAATCCCTGGCATATTTCAACTCTAGTTAAAGCAGAAAGCTCATCCGTCAGCACTATATCATTTGTGGAAATATTGCAAATATACAAATAATGCTACTATATGATGATGGTCTAAAGATGTTTTCACTAAGAAAGATATACTAAAATAAATTATATAACATTTTTCCTAAATTTGTTAGAGAATTTTTCTCCAAAAAATTAAGATGCACCTTCAATCTAGTTCTAAAAAGACATAACAAAATTTTTGAATAATCTGCAACCATAAATTAAATTTACATGGCCAGGAGATTTTTTGATTAAGAATCACATTTTTCTAATTATTAATTTAAACTACCTTCATATTTACCAAGAAGTTATGGTAATAGTACAAATCAATTTTCACATATCTTTCATCCAGTATTCCCCAAAGTAATCCCTTATATAATTATAATAGAGAACCAGGAAATTAACATGAGCATAATACTAAACTAAGGGCCAGCATCAAATTTTGCTCTAATCTCTGTTCAGGATCCTGTCTTGCATTTAGTTGTCAACTTTTACTTTTGATAAATAAATTAACCTTTATGTTAGGAGAGCTTGGAGTTAAAAACGCTGTCTCTATGAAAAAAAGAGAGGTGATTTTTGTGTTAAGGACTTTCTTAAGGTGGTAGCCACATACCTCTGCCTCCCAGCATCCATGAAAAGTGTGAGCCCTTCTTCATGAATATGGGCCAGCTTAGTGACTTGCTTCCATCAATAGGAGGCAAGGAGTTTGACATCTATCTGGCTTTGATGAAGTAAGTAGCTTATGAGGAAAGCCCATGTGACATTACTTGGGAATGGCCCTCAGTCCAACAGTTGTATTGTTTGGTGAACAAGCCCACAAAGTCGGTTTGACACCTCCCAGATCTGTGGCCCTTACTTGGCAGTGAGGAGAGTATTAGTGGTGGAAATCTGTTAATCTATATTCCTTTCCGTCTTTTCTATTATGAGGAAACCTAAATCTAAAAAGATCTCAGAACCAAATACTTGCTCCAAAATGTCTCATCTAAACAGCTCCTTTTCACATACAACACAGGAGTGTGAACCCACAAGTGACACAGGAATGTCAATTCATCACCATTGCTGAAAAAGAGAAAAAAAAAGATGGTTTGTCCTCCATGTAATGATGCCATCTTCCTGTGTCAGCACATTCTGGTGACTGAAAGAGATCTTGTAAAAGTTAGACTTAGGTAAGGGTATGAGAAAGGCAGGAATGAGGCTTCTTGTTCTCCACCTCTGTTAAATATACAACCAGAAAATTGTTCAAGATCATGCTTACAATTGCCACTATCTCACAACAAAGGAGAAATAATACCAGAGAGAGGGCATTTCGGGCTCATATTTGCAAGAAACGCTAACACACAGAGCTATGACTATGCTTTTCTTTATCGATGCTAGCACGGTTCCAACAGAGAAGAGCTGACTCAGTAAAGGTAGACCATTGCAGAGTTTAATGAAAGAGTCACCTATGAAGGAATAGCTTCATAATATCAATACCAAGGACAACAGGAAGCCGAGGTATGGAGCTGTTGGCCTCGTATGTTTGGGAAAGGGACTGGAACAGTTTCTGAAGCTTGGAGACAATCATGCAGGGAAGGCTGACAGGAGCCATGGTCTCTCACAGTGGGATCCAGCCAACCCATGTAACTTGGCAGAGGAAACCCCAAGGAATCTTTAGCCAACCTGTCTTTCCCCCTGCACAGTGGTCTCTGCTCATGTCTTCCATCAGCTGAGACAAACAGAGCTAAAACAAAAGTAGCCATTATTGAACTAAAGAGGAGGGTTGAAAGTAGATGTGGAAAAGAAAATGAGAACACACCATTGCATATCTCACACCCAAAGAGGGCTCAACAAGTACTTATTGAGGGATGAAATGCAGTGGCATGTGAGTAGATAGGCCAACTATTATTAGCTTGAAATCTGGTAGGAGTGTTTACAGCCCAGAAGTCAGCAAATGCTACGAATGAAAGCTGTTGTTTATTCTCTGTGTTCATTTCATGGAGCCAATTTAGAAGAACTTATAAATCATGTCATCTCCTATAGAAAGAAAGCTGGTTTTAATTTCCATTCAAAGGAAAATTACTGCATGGATTTCTTGAACCACAGTAAAAAAAATTATATTAAGCCAACCATCACTCTTTCTTTGATATACATAACTTTCTTCCTATCAAGTCCAAAATCCTTTTCCTTACCCCCAACCTCCCTACTCATTAATCATTAGATGTTGCCAACCTTACTTTGTGAATATGTTTTAAATCCATTTGTTCTTTCCTCCCCCACTCCATTTAAGGTTCTAATAAACTAAATAGCTATAGCTCCTCTCATGTATGGTAGATCTAAGGTTGTACTTTTCCAGAAATGCCTTTTTCTCCACCTTATCCTTATGGCAAAGTTTTTACCTGTTATCTCCTTGTTAGTGGTCTTCTGGCACCACATTAGAAAGACTGTATCTTTCTCTGTGTTACTTCCACATCTTGTAAACTGATCCCGTTGTGAAATCACTGAGTTATTGTCCTACTTGGTCCCTAACTACATTCAAAAACTTGAAAGTAGTACCATCTTTTATTCATTTCCATATTTGTAGACTCAGAAGAGGCTTCTGGTACCCTAGAAATGGGTGTTTTGATACTGTAACAAATTAAATAATATTTTCTTCAACATCTTTCCCAAAGAAACTGATGTCAGGAGTTCAGAGGGAGATCCCAGGCTCTACGTGTTCCTAGTAATTCCCCCTCAGTTCTCCTTCATGCCTTTCCCCATACTCACATCCTTGGGAACAATGTCTTCCTGCAGGTGCATCATGAACTCTTGCCCAGTTTGGCCAGTTACCACAGCACACGAGGGATATCCATCTCTTCTTCATCTTCTGGACTCACATATCCTCAGGGATCAAATGTAACTTTCCCAGTGTAGTTTTCCCAAATGACACCACTCAAAATTAAACCTCTTAACTCTACTCCTACACTTCCAGAACTCTGCTTTCTCTGTTTTGTTTGATCCAAGGCACTTATTGCTATATGACATTATTTATTTATCATCTAGGGAATGTCTTTTTTTGTTATTGTTTATCTCTCACCTTTCTAATATCATTTCCACAGAAGCCAAGCATTCTGTGTATTTTTTTTGCAACTGAATCTTTAGTCTGTATAATCTGCTCTCCATAAATATATCTCCAATAAACTAAACCATGAACAGAGGAAGACTAGCCCCTTCTTGGATGAAGGCTGTCAGTAGCAAAGTTGGGGAAAGAACCATCACCAAGAGACCAAAAAGGATACTCTTAGGAGAGGAACAGAAGGTGCGATGCCTATGTGCAACTGATCATATGAAATTATAATATTTATCAAAATGAACCTAGAAAATGAAAGCAAGAGGGTTTTTTTCTTTTTTGCTGTTTTTGTTTTCTTTTCCTTTTGTTCTGTTTGCTCATGTATTTGTCTTTGGGAATGTAAGGGGAGAACCCGAAATGAAAGGACAAAGGGCAACTGAATGCAGAGAAGGCAAGGGGAGGGGTGACATTGTCCCAAAAAATGGACTCTTTACCTGACTTATGTGACTGTGACCCTCTAGACAGCACTTTTATAATCACAATTAAATTTTTATAAAAACAAAAAAGAACCACCACCACTTGCCTTCTAATTTTGTGTATTGTGAAAGAGTTCCCACTGCTCATACCCTTGAAATCCTCTCTCCGTCTGGTCAGCAAATTCTACATGCCATTCAGTTTTTTAAAATTATTCCCATGTAAAAAGAAAGGGTAACTAAAATTGCTCATGGACTAAAAATCCCTGGTAGATGAACTATCTAACAAACTAATGGTAGAGTGTCACTCTTAAAACAGAGCAACACAAGGAAATTACCAACAGATAAACACAGATTGAACTAAGATGGGTATGAGTAATAGAAAAACCACACAACAGTTCCTAAAAGAGAGTATAAAATCCCACACCCTTCTAACCAACATGATGCTGATTCTTATTAGTATTTGGCATACTTACAGGACCCTTGGGATAGGAGATTAACAAATCACAAAGGGAGCTTGCGATTGTTATGTTACTTTAGCAGCTGTTTTGATTTTGGCAGACCATGAAATGTTGCAATGAGTATGATCTTCAAATGAATCGAATCAAATGCTATTTCTAAATTCTAGTCACATCCACATAATACCATAAATTACTGGGGAGAAAAGTAAACAAATGATCCCACAGCACTTGGTGAGGTAACATGTGCTCTAGATTGTCCATAACATGAAAAAGCTTTTGCAGAAAGATCTCATCCATCGTGGCCTAATTATCCCAGTTTTATATCTTTGCATAATGAAAGCAGTCTGACTTACCTGATTGTGGACTGTCTACACTTTCAGCCACTTTGGCTCATGACATGTAACTTCCATATCATTTGATATTTTAGGTTTAATGCCAAGAGGCAGACTCATTCCCCAGCACTGTCTGGTGTTGAAAACAGAACTGTAATATGATTGGACAGCCAGGTGGCAGGTGCTGGATAACCTAGAAGGCTACTGCTTCTGGGTTAGCTGGTACACTTGAAGAGGTAACCACCAAACAACTTTCAGCATAGTTACTTGGTCATAGCAACAAAGCTCATCTATTTTCCCTCCGTATTGACTTATAAATGTTTGCAAGTATAAGTTATGAAAAAAATTAAATCTAATATTTTTCATATTACTATGACCCAATAAGGTTTTAGAGACATAGTTAAAATCTTTTGTAACTTAAGTTAGAATATGAGCATTATTTTCTTTAGAAAAATGTCACAAAATAGGCATATGCTGGTTTTATATAATTAATACATTTTCCCATGTGTGGTTACTGGATACAATCCATCAGATGTCAACATGATCCCTCACAAAACTTCCAAGTATAACCTCTGATTATGACTCTCCAAGTGAACACATAAGTGACCCTGAAAAAGCATATAACACATGTAATTTCATTTACCTTGTTTCATGGAGTTCAGATCTCCTTATTCTTCAGTACGACGGGCTACTGTGTATGGACCTGCTGTGGTCCATAAAGTGGGAAACCAACCCTGCACCACAAAGATGCAAGATTCCTTACTCAACGTCTCCCATAAATTCTCATCTGCTGGGCTAAATACCTCCAGTGATAACTCATGCACATTATGTCCTCAGACCATTTTGTACTTATGCAACTCTTCAACGATTTGCAATTAGTAATTCTGCTTTGCCTGTGGTAGAAGAAACAGAAGCAGTGTGGCTCCTCTTCCACACCAAGGTTCAGAAACCGCTGTGGATGGGCGTGATGTACCCTCAGGACTGCATGTCTCACTTTCCCCGACTATTGCTCACATGAACAAACATTCTCACCTGCCTCCCTGCCCATTATTCCCTAAACAGTTTATTAAGTTTTGTTTCTGCTCTTTATATAAACCTTAAGTCTAAGATTTTCTTTTTTTTTTTACTTGTTAAAATGGGTTTAATGAACAAATTATGAAGGACAATGATAGAGGAAGTGGATTTGATCAGGTTACACTGGGCACATGAGAGAAAGTAGCATAATTAAGCCCATTTGCATCCATAATATATGCTAATAAACAGGGAAACAATGTACAATGGAGTATCATTCAGCCCTAAAGAAGGAAATTATGTGATTTTCAGGAAAATGAATGAAACTGGAGATCATTATGTTAATCAAAGGAAGCCAGATTGAGAAGCACAAATATGATATGCTTTGTCTTATATGTAGAATCTACACAGATTGAAATGATATACATTTAAAGAGATATATACATATACACATTATACATTTATATATATATATATATATACACCTAGCTCAGAAAGATCACAGGAGATGTGGTCCTCATTTCAGGATAATTTTATTTTTCTTGATATAATGATAATGTATATTCCTTCACTTTATTATTTATTTTTAATTCTACTCATAACTGTACACAAACATGTATTTCAATATCTTTCAGCCTTCTTCTCTTTCCTTCTCTCCACTTGTCTCCACAAACTATCCCAATATTAAAATCAAATTCTCCCCCTTTCTCAAAGTCTAAGATTTTCAAATAGAATTGATTCAGTATCTTTTTAACTAAGCACAAACGAGTTAATATTCAAACAAAAGTATAAAGCCCTCAAGCCAGTATTCAGACACACCCTCATATTCCCTCAACTATTAGGTGCAGGATTCTAACAGTGATAGAGGCATGCAAGTTTAACTTAGGTGGTTATTCTGCCAACTATAGCTTATTCCAAAGGATGCTAAATCATTTCTGAAAATATTATCCAAGGCCCTTTACAACTGCAGTTCTTTTAATTATACATACAAAGCTTGATCATGCATAAATTTTCAGGAACATAAAAATTATTTTTAAAAAGCCGGGCACTGGTGGCTCACGCCTGTAATCCTAGCTACTCAGGAGGCTGAGATCTGAGGATTGTGGTTCAAAGCCAGCCCAGGCAGGAAAGTCCGTGAGACTCTTATCTCCAATAAACCACTGGAAGACCAGAAGTGGCACTGTAGCTCAAGCAGTAGAGTGCTTGCCTTGAGCTGAAAAGTGCAGGGACAGCGCCGAAGCCCAGAGTTCAAGCCCCACGACTGACCAAAAAAAAAAAATTATGAAAAAAGTGTATAACCATAGCATATTTTTAACTCCAATTGAGTGAGGCTTTTATAAGGGTTCCCTCATTAAAGAGTTTACTAAAGAGTTTGCTTTCATTTCAACAAATATCTATCCAGCACCTACTATGTGTGGATCACTGTTCTGAACACTGAGAATAATAAGGATGTACAGAGCCAGCAAGTTCTCTGCTAGTGTGGAAAGTTAAAGTAAGACTGACAACACACTGATAAGCAAAAGAGACATCATGCTGCAGAGAAAATAGAAAATGTACCGAAGAGGATTAGAAAAAAATGTAAGGGAAATGGTTAGCCAAAAGGGGTGGGCCATGAGAATGTTGGAAGGGTTGACAATGATCAAGATGTATCCATAAACTGCTTTGTTAAATGGTAAGTCCTTTGTACAACTATTTAAACATAATCAGAAAGAAAGAGAGAGAGAGAGAAAGAAAGAAAGAAAGAAAGAAAGAAAGAAAGAAAGAAAGAAAGAAAGAAAGAAAGAAAGAAAGAAAGAAAGAAAGAAAAGGAAAGGAAGGAAGGAAGGAAGGAAGGCAGGAAGGCAGAAAGGAAGGCAGGCAGGAAGGAAGGAAGGAAGGAAGAAAGGAAGGAAGGAAGAAAAGAAGGAAGGAAGGAAGAGGACTTTGAGACAGAGGGCTAACTGTGAGGAGTAAGATTTTTCCCAGGGAAAAACATTTTTGCAGCATTTCTGAGAACAGGAAAAATGGTCCTTATGGTTAGGACCAGGTCCACAACAGCACATAAGCAACCATGGCTTTAAAAGATGTGGGGGAGAACTTAGCTTGAATTCTTTGTCTGGCAGAAAGCCCCTGCAGGGAGAAAGGCAATTTGTGTTTTTAAATGATCACTTTGTCAACTAAATGGGTAGCAGACTAGAAAGAATGAAAGAGAAATACAAATCCTGTACTTCTGAAAGAGGAGATAAAATCTATACTCTCCAAGAAACTCCTATACTATCTTTGACTACAGTATCAGAATAGGAGTGGCTATTTATGAGAACACATGACAGATAGGGTAGACCATGTATGAGCACTTCACAGAAGTCATTCTAGCAAATACATGTCAAGACGCGCACGCGTGCGCGCGCGCGCGCGGGCACACACACACACACACACGTGCGCGCTTGGCTCCATGTCAAAGGCATCATTCTCAGAGACAAGCTAATAAACGTTTCCAGGTCTTATCAGTAGCAAATGGCAAATCTGTGTTTGAATCAAGTTTTATCTGCCTCCAAACTTTCAAGTGCATTTTCTGAAGCTGCTATGTTAAACTGTAATCTCCACCGAATATATGGAACATAGGATTATGACTAAAACATCAAGCTTTCAAAGACACTTATTTGGAGAAGCTCATTTGATCTTAAACACCTATTATAGGTATTGAGTAAAAGGTGCAGTTCCCAAGTTGGAGATTAAATACTTAATCTCTAGTCATATGGCCAGATAAAGATTTTTTATTTTATTGTCCCAGGTATGAAGAATCTCCACTAAGGAACTGGTAGCAAATCAATACACCTGTGGGCTGGGAAGGGGGAGATAATAACAAATGATCAAATTCCTAACGTTAAGCCATACTGCAAAGTATGATTGGGATGAGGAAAACTCAAAAGGGTCTCCTGAGGTTCTTCTAGAAGCCAAGCCAAATTAAAATTCTCTCAGTTCATTTAGTTAAACAAGGTGAGAAGAGGTAACAGTTCACATCAAACAGATGTGACTGCAATACACACTCCTTCATCAAACATAGATGTTGTACTTGTACTTTGTATACAAAGACTCATCTACAAATGTCTGTTATTCTTTTGGCTGAGTAACTGTGAATTTCCTGCTAGCTACTTTCTGATATAGATAGATAGATAGATAGATAGATAGATAGATAGATAGATAGATAGATAGATAGATAGATAGATAGATAGATAGATAGTTTTTTGGTTGGTTGTGAACTCTGGGCCAGGGCACTGTCCCTCAGCTCTTCAGCTCCAGGCTAATGCTTTACCATTTGAGCCACAGCACCACTTCCAGTTTTTCTGAGTGGTTTATTGGAGATAAGAGTCCCACAGACTTTCCTGCCTGGGCTGGATTTGAACCGTGATCCTCAGATCTCACCCTCTTGAGTAGCTAGGATTACAGGTGTGAGCCACTGGCGTCCAGCTCTGATATTTTTAAACTGTCATTTTTTTAATGGCTAAGTGTGAAGTTTCCCCCACAGGCTCATTCATTGAAGGCTTGGTCTCCAGCCAGTAGTACTATTTTGGAAGGTACTGAAAACTCTAGAAGGTAGAGCCTCCCTGGAAGAAATAGACCACTATGAGCAAATCCTTGGGGACTCTTGCCTCTGGCCTCTTTTTATGTCCCTCTCTGTTTCCTGTCCACCATAAGGTAAAGAATCCCCTCTATCATCCTCTTCTGCCACCATGATATTGGTCCAAGCACATAGTGCTAAGAAACCATGGACCAAACCCTCTGAAAGCATGAGCCACTGTCACAACAATGAGAGAAGTAATTCATACACTGTTCCTTTTTATCCACATGTTTTTTGAGCCATCCAAATATTTAAGCTCCCATATTTTAGGATACATTCCTTGTATTCTATTCTATTTCAACTAGCCTATATTACAGTGTATGATAGACACAAATATTAAAAGCAATCATAATTTAAAATGAAAATCATTCAAGTCTGTTGTTAAAACCTATTATATGATTGATGAATATCTGAGGTCTCAAAGGAATCAGGTTATAAACTACAATCCATTATAATACACTTAAATTAAAATTTTAAGTTATTAAGTAGTTATTTTCTGTAGGGTAGACTACAATTTTCCATAATTCCGGTAGTAGAAGAAACTATTATAATAGGAAGGTACAGTACAGTAAAATATAAGAAAGATATGTTTGACCTTATAATTATTTTCCACAATACATTATACTGTCTTGAACCTATTTTGCTTATTAAATTAGGCTGCAGATCCCATGTGCAAACCAAACAATAGCGCTGGTCTGAAAGTACAATTACAAAACTAAAAATAATAATAATAATGTAACAATAAAAATTGGGTAAGTTCCCAAAGGATACTTGAAAACTGATGATATTATTTATTGTAATAGAAAATGGAAGTCATCTTCATATTAGCATATTTATCAAGGAATGAACCAGATCAAGGAAAAGCAAATTTGCCTAAAAGTGCTCTAAAAATTATGAACAACTTAGCCAAAACTTTTCAACTGACAATTCAAGTAGAGATTTAATTCTAATTCAGGAGTTTGATCAAAGTGAACTTAGAGACTCCTGGACACTGAATAAATTCCCTTTTATCATCTTTTCATAAGTGCCCGTAAGCCCATAGAAAAATTAAGGCAGTAAGATAAAAGGGAAATTATTCCAAACTAAGCAGAATGGAATGAAACTCCAACTCCAGAAGCCTTTGGTAGGCTATCTTATTTTCTTTTGGTCCATACAATAGTCTACACTTTTGGCAATTCTTCTATACTGAACATATGCTAGCAACTTATCTTTGTACTCCTCAACTCATGAATACCACTTGTTCTTCTCAATTCAATTTTATAATAATTCCTGACATTTATTGAGCTCTGTAAGAGCCAAGCACTACTCCAAGGCCTTTATACTATTAAATCCTCACATTAATTCTGCAAAATATAATTGCTATTTCCACTTTGTGGAGGAGGATGAGACACATAGCTTTCTTCATCTGCTTTCTCAGCCACTGGGGAGTCTACATGTGGCCCCTGCAAAATGATGTGTCCGTATTTAACCTCTGGATCCTGTGAGTATGTTCATTTGGAAAAAGGGTTTTTGTAAGGCCAGGCACCAGTGGCTCACGCCTCTAATCCTAGCTACTCAGGAGACTGAGATCTGAAGATCACAGTTCAAAGCCAGCCTAGGCAGAAAAGTCCATGAGACTCTTATCTCCAATTAACTACCAGAAAACCGGAAGTGCCACTGTGGCTCAAGTGGTAGAGTACTCACCTTGAGCTGAAGAGCGTAGGGACAGCGCCCAAGCCCAGAGTTCAAGCTCCATGATCGACTGAAAAAAAGGGTCTTTGTAGATATAATTAAGGATCTTGATACTTAAAAAAATAGGATCCTGGAGTGTACAGATGGGCTCTAAATCTAATACCAAGGGTTCTAGGAGAGACAGAAGAAGAGGAGACACAGACACACACAGAAAGCCCAGTGAAGATAAAGGCAGTAATGTGACCAAAAACCAAGGAAGTGAAACCATTGGAGGTTGTCAAAAGTAAAAGAAATTCTTCCTCAGATCCCTTGGAGAAAGTGTGACCTTACCAGACTCTGGACTTGCAGTCTCCAGAGCTGTGAGATAATACATTTCTGTTTTATACATAGCTCAGCTTCCCGCATTTGTTACAACAAGCATAGAAAACTACCGTCATCACCATATTATTTCTAGTGTCTAGAAACATGAAGGACCTCTTTTTTAATTATCACATTAAAAAAACTTTTTTGTGTGTGGTATTTGGTATCCAACTCAGGGCTTCACACGTTAACCAAGTTCCATACCACTAAGCCATCTTCCTAGCTCTATATCCCACATTTCCACTCAGGAAAAGGACCAAACTGACCTTCTCTCTGTGTGTGCCATGAAAGAACTCTTTCCAACTGATTCCTTACGGTACATGACACAATTCCCTCAATGCTGTGTCTGCTTGATAGTTTTTTACTTACTTTTTACAGTAAGGAAGTAGAATGAGAATGAGCTCAGCATATTTGTTTCTTCTCTCCTGCAGGCCTGAAGGGCAGCCAAGGCTGTGGATCTTGGAGGTTCCTAATCCAGAATCCTCCAGGTGTTTTTGACCCTTTTGCCCTTCAAGCCTTAGGTAGTCAAACTGCATCTGCTTATTACAAGACCCTGAGGCTTACCATCCCTTCTGTCTTATTTTTACCCTTCCCAAAACTACAAAAATACTCTCTTCAGGAAACACTTCCAACCACCCCCTTAGTGTGCTCTCTGCCTTCTGCCAGACCCTCGGCGGCACAGTAACTGAATAGCCATCTGACAACAGCAACCTAACACGCTGGATAATTACGCCCCATAAAAGTATGCTGAGTTTTCTAAACCCTGCAGTTTCCACAGATGGTGATAGATGTCAGTACCTTTTTCCTGTCCTAGCAACAAACATAAATAATTTTGCTCCTCTTAGATAGTGTCCCTAGAATCTAGCTAGACTCTATTTACTGAATGATTTTGGGTTTCGAATTACCTGTGGTCCTCATCAGTGATGCATTCAGGAAAGGCCAGGCTACAACCAAATAGCATGATGTGCTTATAACAACTGAGGCGATGGAGGTTTATGAAGAACTTGAGGAACTTCTCCACGTTCATGTTTGTGACAATTGAGAAGAGAGGGGTTAGAGTGGTGTGGTAGGGTAGCATCTGACACTGGCTGTGAGTGATGTTCACACAGGCACCTGGGAAGTGAAGACAATTCCATTTAGATTGTGGACCATCAGAAAGACATGCTGACCAAATCATTTGATAAGAGAGGGTCATGTGTTCATCAGATAAAGCTGATTCTACATTGTAGTAGGTAAGAATTACTATTGATTTATACAATTGGACAAATGCATACATATAGTGGATGTGATGATAAAAGTCAACCTACTTATATTTACAGAGGAAGAATAATTTTGTTGCCCAGAGGAAATTGATGGAAAACTACATAATCTCATACAGAGATCCTACAGCTGTAGGATACAGCTGGGAAGACAATATGGATCAAGTAAAAGTGTGTGTGTGTGTGTGTGTGTGTGTGTGTGT
>NW_012267224.1:23958353-23966297 GCF_000151885.1 Dipodomys ordii
TCTGTCTGTCTGTCTGTCTGTCTGTCTGTCTATCTATCTATCTATCTATCTATCTGTCTGTCTATCTATCTGTCTGTCTATCTATCTATCTTATCTATCTATCTGTCTATCTATCTATCTATCTATCTATCTGTCTGTCTGTCTGTCTGTCTATCTATCTGTCTGTCTATCTATCTGTCTATCTATCTATCTATCTATCTATCTTATCTATCTATCTGTCTATCTATCTGTCTATCTATCTATCTATCTATCAATCTATCTGTCTATCTATCTTATCTATCTATCTATCTATCTGTCTGTCTGTCTGTCTGTCTATCTTATCTATCTATCTATCTATCTATCTATCTATCTATCTATCTATCTATCTTAGATTCTTCCCTTGGAGAGAACCTACATTCAGGAAATAATAAATCTTTAACATCTCAAAACAATTGGTATGAACACAAAAATATTTCATATTTTCAGAATTTAGTTTCCACATACATGTTTTTCACATATATTTCCATAAGTTAATTTTCATAAAGGTTTTTCAAAGACATGTCAAATTATAAAATTTGATCCCATTAATACAATATATTTTCTCATTATAAATAAAGAAACTAGAGCTCTTACAGTTATGTTGATGAGCAGAAAGGTGATGAGTAGACAGACAGATGAAACAGACAGAAGACACTAGTAGTATATGAACAAAATCACAAGATCAGTAACAAAACTGGGACTGATACTCAGGTAGTCTACCTTTTATGCAACCTGTTCTCACTATGCCTAGTGTCATTAATACTGCAAACACTGAAGAAACCTCAAAGAACAAGGATTTGAGGTAAGGTAAAAGAAAGAAGATTTAATGAAAGGGAAAAATTGTTTTGATGATTGAAAGTTATAAAATGAGAACATATGGATTTGCAGAAGGTATCTAAATGGGTAAGACTAACAGAAAAAACAAAAATAACTATAAAGACAGTGACACATCAAGGTCATAAAACTTCAGTCTGGGCAGAATCATGCAAGTGTAGGTAAGGATCTGCTTATCCATTAGAAAGAATGATATTGTATTGTTTGCAAAGAAATGGAGAGATCTGAAAAAACTTATGTTAAGTGAAGTCAGGCCCATGAAGATAAAGGTAGCATATTTCCCCTTATATGTGGAAGCTAGAATTCATTAATAAACACATAAGTCAATACACTGGGTGGTATGTAAGTGTATACTAATGTATTAACTGAAATACAGTAGATTCAAGAGAGATCTCAAATAGTGTAATTTCTCAGAAAGGCAAAGTCAAAGTTCAACAAAACAAACACCAAGAAACAGGTACTTCAAAGGGGTGGGATGGGGTCAAGGCAAAAGGGGTACACAAATGAAGAGAAGAACACGGGAAAAATGTAGTCATGAATTCAGTATGTATTCTACAAAATTAAGAAAAGTGAGGGAAGGGGTGGACTGGGAAAATTGGGTGTGAATGTTGAAAGGAGTGGCATTGATCAAGATTCATTGTATTCATAAACTGCTTTGTTAAACAGCAACTCCTTTGTACAACTACTTAAATAATAATAATAACAATAATAGAATCTGCTCATGTGGGAACAAATATGAAAGGGAATTATTTTTAAAGACTGCAGTCCCTTTATATTCAGACAATTGTGTCAATTCCCCCCTCTGACTCAACACGTAGGTCAAGTTTTTTGTTTTTTTCCTAGACTGCTCCATTGTCTGAAGGCTAATTCTAGTATTGTACATGGATGAATTCTCACCAAGAGAAGCGAATTTCCTAAGCCAGCTACCCACTGTGCGACTTGAAAGCCCCTTCTCGGTGGGGAAGGGAAGGGCACTTTTGAAATGGGACTCACTGTTGCTTCTACTCCATCAAACTAGGCTTTCCTATGGCGTAGGAAAGCAGCAGGGTGGTATTTTCTTTCCCTGAGATCAAACTACCATATCTAATAGAAATTAAAGGTCTAGGTTAACATATTCAAGAGCACAGGTAAAATACAGTGGATGTAAGTAACCATAGCATTCTTATAGACATCATTATGCATTATCTTAAACAAGCTGATGGCAAGTATAAAACTGGGGAGGAGAATATAAAAAGAGATCAAAGTCAGAGAACAAAGTCACTTCCTCATGCTTCTGATGAAACAGAAATATGCATTACTACGGTCTCAATTCTTAATCACCATTGCTGGAAAGATGTGATTTAACAACAGATTTTTTTCAGAGCATACCTTAATTATAAGTCACAGTTCAACTTGAGAAAAGAATTTAAATACAAAAAGAGTTTCTTGAAAATTGCTTTAGTGATTTATTTTGCTTTTGTCACCTGACTCAGCCATTTTCTAGATCAGATTAAGGCTTCCTCTGCTCATACCTCAATGGTCCTAGATACTAAGAGTTCTAGATTAAGAAGAAAAGATGAGTCTTTTGTAGGATTTTTTCCCCAATGTTCATATGCAAACCATGATAAGTTCTGTTTTATCTATTTTTGGAATTAGGTGAAATTTTTACTTATGTGATTAAGTTGGGTTTGTTTTGTTTTTGTTTTTTTAGGTATGAAACACTAGAACTCAGTACTTGATGCTCTGGCTTGTCAGCCAGCACTCTACAAACTAGGCAACACCTCCAACCCCTCGTGTGATTTGTTTTTAAATATGTTAGGAATAAATGGGAGGGAGACCATAGTACATTATGTGTATGTACAGAACTATCACAACGAAAACTTATGTGCAATTAGTTCATGCCAAATTTAAATAAAGAATAATTGGTTAAAGTTCTTAAACAAAGACTCAATCTAAGATCCTGAGTAACTAATATTAAAATGATCATCTATAGTCAATATTCTTTAATCACTTGGCAGAGTTAAGGGAGGAGAAAAACAGATTCACTAACCAGATACTTTCTACTTTTATAGTGCTGATTTTTACGACTTCCATTCTCTATTGTCTTTTATTTCAAATGATATTCTTTCTAATCAATGCAATACCATAAATACTTGTGTTCGATTTTTAACTTGCATGGCATTTCTTTGAACAATGGCTCTTAAATTTTTCTGAAAATAAGCTAGAGTCACTTTTTTAGAATAAAAGCAAAACGCATTTAAACCACATTGGTTAGAATGCAAGAATATGACTTTAACAGGGACTAACTCTCTTGTAAAATGAACATTTAACTTCTAAATCATTTGTCACTTTTTTGCCTAAGACCCTAAGTTAGGAAAAAAAAAAAAACCTCAGTAACCTTTCACGTATACAATTTGGATTCCACTGTACCAGGAAGTAATGTTTTATCAGAGCAGAATTGGTTTGCCCTACTTTATTTATATTGCTTTATTTTTACCTAACACATTTGCTTTACAGGACTCCCATGAGGATGTGTTTCACATTTGCTTGTCCTACTCAGAGATTGTGAAGTCGAGTTCTTTGTACACTGCCCTTTTCAGTAGTTTGCAAGAGAGTCATGCCAGAGTGGCCTTCTTCTCAAGTTTTCCTTTTGTAAAATATTTTCATTCAGCCGGTTATTAAATGTTTTGCAACTTCCTAGATGATAGCTTTTATTACCACCTCCTTAGTTAAAACCCTTTTGCGGCTCTCCTCTTTTAGCTTCTGTCCTTCCATGTTTACTGAAGCACGGCAACACTCCTGGCATTGTGCTCAGCCCTTTCCCATACATTTGTTCATTTGCCCTCCCTCCAAGTTATTAGCTGGGCTTCGCAGCTGAGGAAACAAGGTTAAGTGCTTTTTCCAAGGTTCACACAGCTGGTAAATGACAATGCTGGAATTTAACTCAAGTCATTCCACTCCAAGTCCAAGTCCCTTTGTACCAACAGCTGTCTGCCTGTGCCAACACTGTGTTTAGTGACATCCTGTCACTTGGGTTATATTACTAAGGTGCCCCCTTCCCTGACTTCCACAGAGGCAAGAAGCATCTTACTCTCAGTTCATTCAAAAAAAAAATTCTGTTATTATGTGCCAAGCACTGCTCTGACAACAAAGAAAAGAATACTAAACAAAGCAAAGCCCCTACCTTCAAAGAGCTTGTGGTCAAGTGGAGGGGGGGAGAGGGACACGATTAATGAAGAAACATGAATAAATACATATATGAGACACCTAGATTTAATCCTCGTGTTTGGAAAGAAACAAAGAAGCAGATGTGTATATCACAATAAGCCGGTCCTCATTTAGACTGGACTAAAAACTATTAGTTTTATAAAGGCTGTCAGAATCAAAATGGATTTTGTGTCAACTTTTAGACTCAGTCAATTGATCAATTCAGAACATCACAAAGGAAGAATTATCATGTATGATTGTCTCACAAAAGCAACTATCACAAAAGACTGAAAACCACAGCTATGTACAAGGGCCAATGCAACATTATATTACAATACTGGTAGAAGGATCTCTGTGCAACTGTTTCTTTAATCTTGAGATGATGCCACCCTTGATACAGATCCTTGTAATTCAGGGTTATTGTTGCAAAATAGCTTATATAATCTTCATTTCTGCTTCAAAAGCTTCCTGTGGCCTCAGCTTCTATGAATATACTCAAGGCCCACTATGGTTAGCAGAGTTTCCATTACAATGTTCTGCCAGTCACAAATAAACCTGTCATCCTTTGGGGTACTTCTGTAAGTACTCCCTGTAAGTACTTCTGTAAGTTGACTGCATTAGAAGTAAATTCTTTTAACAACCATACCAGAACTAAATACTCAAGAGACATGCTGACCCTGCCTGTGATTTTTTATTAAGTCATATTTACACTCAGATATTGTGTTGGGTATATTTCATCTTCATGGTTCCTCTGGGTTTTTGTTGTTGTTGTTGTTTTGTTTTGCTTTGTTTTTTGCCAGTCTTGGGGCTTGAACTCAGGGCCTGGGCACTGTCCCTGAGCTTCTTTTACTTAAAGCTAGCACTCTACTATCTGACCTACAATACTACTTCTGGCTTTTTCTGTATATGTACTACTGAGGAATTGAACCCAGGGCTTTATGCATGCTAGACAAGCACTCTACTACTAAGCCATGTTTTCCCAGCCCATTTAGTTCCTCTTATAATACTTAAGTTGTCCTCATTTCATGTTTACTTAGGATGCACAGTCACCCAATAGGAACATCAAAGGAAAACAACTCCCTCCCTCCTTGTCACTAGATTAATGATAGGAGTTAAATGACCTTGGGGAATCAGAGCTACCACAGAGGCCTGATCCTGAGAGCTAACCTTTGCAGAGGACAGCCGGGGTTCCGTGGCATCCCTCTTAAGCTGTTTCTTTATCTCTTCATCACATCATTGTATTTTATTCTTATCACAGCATTGGCATTAATTAGTTAATCGCTGTACTTTAACTGAAACGCAATTACATCTATTAATAGAATCCAAGTTTCCAGGACTTAAATGTAATAGTCTTTTTGGCAGAATGATATGTAGGAAAAGAGTGCTCTGTGTAATCTTGAATAGTCAGACAGAAGGAAGGTACTCAAGAGGTCCATTACACAACATGGTAGCCATAGTTAATAACAATATATTATACATCTTGAAATTTGCTAAGAGTTTCCCTACAAATGTTTAAGACTTAAAAAAGAAAACAGACCTAAGTAATATTCTATTTCCCCCCTCAGATCTTATATAAAGGCAGCCAGTACCTTGCATGAGTGGGGGAAAAATGGGTTACAAATCTTCACCAAGGGACCAATTGGATAGGGAATGCTTAGTGTCTGTTATTCTGGGCTATATGGTAGAGTCCACCCGGATCACAAGCATATCAGCCAAGTAGAATAGTGAAGGTCATGCTCTGTAACTCATACAAAAAGAAATACTTCACCAGAATGATTTCTGAGACAAATGAATTTGATAAGATAGTGTGTCCTTGGAACACCAGAGTTATAGTAAGAGTCAAGGAAACAGAAAGCTGAAAGAAACTCTCTTGACAGGATTCTAGCTTCCTAACCAACTGTAACTGGTAACAATTTTATTTCTCATAAAAAAATATCAAGGAACAAAAGTAGGACAAATTTCCTTTATAATAGTTACATTTCTAAAAGACTTTACCAACATAGTCAAGGCATAGTTAGGCCAATGTCTTGCTAATTTATGCAAAAATATGTTAGTACCTTGTGTAAAATTATAGGTATTTAAGTTAGCTGGCTCCTTTTGCCATGAAAAGTATTTTCTATATAATTACACACATTCTAGACTTAGTTGGGTTTTGTGTGTTGGTTGGTTTGATTTTTTTGTTGTTGTTGTTGTTAGTCATGGGCCTGAGCTCTGTCACCTGAGCATTTTCACTCAAGGCTAGAACTTTACCACTTTGAGCCACAGTGCTACTTCCAGTTTTCTAGTAGTAACTAATTGGAGATAAGAGTCTCACAGACTTTCCTGCCTGGGCTGGCTTCCAAGAAACAATCCTCAGATCTCAACACCGAGCTGAGTTTTTTTTTTTTATTATGAAAATACTGTACAGAGGAGTTACAATTAATGGGCAAGATAATGAGTACATTTCTTATCAAGCATTGTTGCCTCCTCCTTTGTTTTCCCTTCCCATCCCTTCCCACATTCCCCCCCCCCCAAGCTGTAAAGTTGGTTTTTCGACATAACGACTTGTACATCTCATTGTTGCAATGGGTCCACCTGTATCCCTATTTAAATGGTTTGTTTTTGCCCTTCCCCTCCACAAATTATACCAACATCAAATACAGTGAAAGCAGGGGTTATACCGTGGGGGAGGGACATACAAAGCAACAAAGAAATTGTCTTATAAATATGTTAGAAACAATCGCATGAAAGAAAAAACATTTGAATCCTATCTTGTGGTTCATTTCACCTAACATCAACATATCTGACATTTTCTGCTTGTCTTAGACATATACTAGTTATTGCAAATAATGCAACTCTAGTCTTGATAAAAAAAATCTTTTGCCAAGCTCCAAGCTTTTACATCATGTGTATAAATATGTATCTGTTTGTATAAGCAGGCTCACATTTGAATCAGTTATTTCATTTGATCCCTATATGAATTTGAGTGTGTGTTTATATATATACAAATATGTGTATATGTGTACATACGTGTATGTATATATAAATATACACACATATATACTGCTTATATAAATATATATGTATATATTGCTTTGTTCTAAGATGTTTAAATAGGAACACATTCATTCATTCTTCGAACTCCAAAACAATCTTCTGACAAGTCAATATTTTATTATAAACCAATTGTTTACATTCCATGGTAACTAAGGAAAGTCTTTCATTTTTTTAGCAATTTTAAGATAATTACATTGTGACCCCATTTTTATTCTTTTTTTATTGTAGAGGTGCTGTACAGAGAGGTTACAATTACATAAATAAGGTAATGAGTACCTTTCTTGTGTTACCCTATTTAATCACATAATTTTGAATTATGCTGAACTGACCAATAACAGCAATTCAAGGTTATGTAGTGCTTTCAAACATCTTTCTTATGCAGTGTGATAGGTCCACAGTCTTCATTCAAATCATGGCTTTAATAATCTATATTCCTGTGGCCTTTAGTAAGTTATTAAATTTCTCTGCTTATCAATTTCCTAGTCTGTAAAACAATATAATAATACATATGTTATAGAAATCAGTGTGAACAACAAATCAAAGAAAGGTTGGACAAATGGGACTGCATGAAATTGCAGAGCTTTTACATGGCAAAGGACATAGCTAGCAAGATCAATAGAAAGCCCACAGATTGGGAGAAGATCTTCACTAGCCATACAACGGACAAGGGTCTCATATCTAAAATATACCTGGAACTCAAAAAGTTAAATCCTCCAACAACAAATCCTCAAAGAAACAATTGCCCAATAAATAAATGGGCTAAAGACTTAAAGAGAAACTTCTCTGAAGAGGAAAGAAGGATGGCAATAGTCACATGAAGAAATGCTCAACCTCCCTAGCCATAAAAGAAATGCAAATCAAAACAACATT
>NW_012267224.1:23966347-23968669 GCF_000151885.1 Dipodomys ordii
CTGGTCATGGGCCTGGGCATTGTCCCTCAGCTCTTCAGCTCAAGGCTAGCACTCTACCACTTGAGCCATAGCGCCACTTCCGGCTTTTTTCATTTTGCTTATGTGGTGCTGAGGAATCGAACCCAGGGCCTCAGGCATTCAAGGCAAGCACTCTACCACTGGCCACCTTCCCAGCCCCAATGTTTTGGTAATTCTATGTGTGTGTGTGCCAGTACTAGGGATTGAACTCAGAATCAGAATGCCCTCCTTGAGTTTTTTTGCCAAAGGCTGGTGCTCTACCTCTCGTGCCACACCTCCACTTCTGGCTTTCTCCTTGCTAATTAGAGGTAAAAGTGTCATAGACTTTTCTTTCTTAACTAGCTGTAAGTTTCAGTTCTCAGACCACAGTCTCCTGAGTAGCTAGTATTACAGATCTGAGCCATTGGCACCCAGTTGACAAGTAAAAGTTTTAAAACATGAATATCCTTTGACATTATAGTACCACTTCTAGAAATATCTCCTAAGAAAAATAAGTGTGGTTATGAACATAGATTCATTGCCAGGGATCTTTATCTCTGTATACATCAATACTTTTAAAAGATAAGTATCTATCTGAGCATTCAACTAAAGGAGATTGGTTTGAAACATTACAGAACAATAAAATTCTTAGACCTGGTATATTCACAGAAAGACTAAAAGACTAACTACAAAGAGTGATGTTGAAGTATAAGAAATAAAAATAGAAGCCATACAAAAATCCATATACCATGGTCTTCTTTGTAAATGCAGACAACTATGCACACATTTGCAATCCTGCCTACATAACAGCTCAGATTAGCTCAGAACTCCTGACTTCGTATTTCTTTAGTCAGTTCTCCTGGGCACCACCAAATCCACAGCCTTTTCAATTCTTTCCATCAAGAAACTTGCCCTGTTTGGTCCAATATAACCTGAAATGTTGACATGGACTGCTTACGCAATCGGATTTTATGGGAGTTATAGTTCCTTTTCATTTTTTAAATCAGTACTAAGATCTGAACACAGGGCCTCAAGTTGGCTAGATTTGTACAAATCACTGAGCCACACATCCATCCCTGTTGTTTTTCTTTTAATGGTTATTTTTAGGGGTGGGAGAGGCATGAGCCTGAATCTCGATCTGCCTACCTTAGGTTTCCCATCATCCCTAGGATCACAGACATGCATCCACACACCCAGATGTACAGACCTACATTCCTTTGTACAGATAGCATCTCTCTGTCATTTTTGCCTCAGCTGGTCTGAAACCACAATCCTCCCCATCTCAGCATTAATCGGGCTAGGATTACAGGATTATGGACCACTGGCACCCAGTTATTTTTTTTCATATTCTCTTATTGTTTATATATAAAAGTTTATTGCTTCTAATTTCATTAAAGGTGTGTTGCTATTTAAACAAGATACTATTTTAAAGCAAAATCTTGCAGCTTTAGAAATGAAACAACTAATTGAATTTTGAATGAAGAAAAAGTTAAAAGAGAAAGTTCAACCAAAATGAAAACATCTCTTCCAGGTGCTATGTAATTTTCAAAGAAATGGTAGGAATAGCTTCTCTAAACCTAAGGCTAACTCTATTTTAACAAAAATCATGTTAACACATAAGCCAGAATCCTTGACAGGATGTCCAAACTAACTCATTTATAATATAAAATAAATGCATCCCCTAGCAGCAGGATTCTTTATTGGATCAGATGACTCTCCTCTCTTTTTTAGGCCTCCTTCTAAGTACATTTCCTATCTCACTTTTCTTTCAAACTGCTTTGGAAAGTCCTTTCCTCAAATGGCCAGAGTGTAGCTATCAGATCAAAGAGCCCTGTGCTTCATTAAAAGATATAATTCTCCATTGTTAGACAACATTCATTCATCACACAAATGTGCTGAGATCACTGGGGGGAAGATCAAAACACACTTTCTACTTTCAAAGACAACCAACACCAGGCCTTACAATAGATGAGCACAGAATTTAAAAGCACCTCACAAAATCCAAAATATAACACAAATACATGGATATATGCATAAATTCAGTTCCCCCCCAAAAGGCTGAGGTAGGACATTTTGGACAAGATTCATGAAGCTGTCATTCATGTTACTTACTCACCAGGAAAAGGCATTATAAGCAAGAAGAACATGCAGACAACAGACTTCAAGAATGGCAACAGGGGCTGGGAAAGTGGCTCAGTGGTAGAGCGCTTGCCTTGCATTCTCAAGGCCCTGGGTTCGATTCCTCAGCACCACATAAGCAAAAAGAAAAAAGCCGGAAGTGGCGCTGTGACTCAAGTGGTAGAGCGCTAGCCTTGAGCTGAAGAG
>NW_012267224.1:23970838-24008031 GCF_000151885.1 Dipodomys ordii
AGATGCTATGTCAAAAAATGAACTTTACAACTTTGGCAGGGGAGGGTTGGCGGGGGGGGGGGGCATGGGGAGATGGGAAGGGATGGGAAGGGAAAACAAAGGAGGAGGCAACAATGCTTGATAAGAAATGTACTCATTACCTTGCCCATGTAATTGTAACCCCTCTGTATGGTAGTTTCACAATTAAGAAAAAAAGAAAGAAATCAGTGTGAAGAGTCAATAACGTTTTCACAATGCCTAAGTCATAGTAAGAGGCATAGAAAATATTGCTATTATGATTATCTCATATGTGGTCCACAAAAGCACATTGGACAAGATAGCAACGATATTTGTATACATCTTATACAGAGAGAAAAGCTGAGGTGGAGAGATTGAGCTTTCATTTGGCCATTTTCTTCTAGATACCAAAATGTATCCATTATTATTCACTTATTTATACAAAGCTCAAAGTTGCATTGATTAGTTTTGGTTAGTTGGAAAATAAAGCAATGTTGAGAGTTATATTGTTTTAATTCTCAATTATTTAAAAGCAGTAACTACTAAGAAAGTTATTATATGCCACTATTTATTGCATAAAGAAACTGGACTGAGAGCTATAGAGTTTTTAAAAACAAAGAATTTGAGGGGCCGAGAGTATGGTTTATTGGTAGACTGTGTGGTTAGGGTGAATGAAGTCCTCAATTCAAACCCAGCACCAAAAAGTAAAATAAAGAACCTAAAACTGTATCATGTTTCTATCTAGCCAAAATTTACTTGATTACCCATGAAAACTCTTTCATGCCAACAATGGTTTTAAAAAATAATTTGCATTATGATGAGAATACATGAAATTACTTAATAGAACAATGCATTCACAGGATAGGATAAACAATAAAATCACTGCCCAAATTATTATTAGTGGCTCAAGGAGGTAATGAGCTCTCAGTCTGTGTGGATTATTATGAAACTTAGGCTTAGAAATGACCCAGCCTTGAGTACAGTAGCAAATACTACAGGATAGATTCAAATACTTCCAAGATAGGCTAGCATAGTAAGATCTATAATACCATTTAGATACTGTTATTCAAATATATTCATAAGATACCCTTTCCAACTCACAATTCTTTAAACTTAAAATCTGTAGTCAGTCAGATGCAAAAAGAGTTGGTATTTAGCCTTTACTCTGATTTGCAAAGAAAGATTTCTAGGGAGTGAGACAGTAAATCAAGGCATGTTGTAAGTACTTAATAGGAAATATTTTCAATGAAATTCTAGTATTGTTTTTGAAATGCATGTAAGACATGCTATTTCTTTCTTTTAAATAAATACAGCTTTTGTCCTATTACAAGATAGTGTAAGATTACAAATAAAAATAATAACAAATGTGATCAATCATTGGACAAAAAGAAGGAATTGGCAGAGTGCTTACCAGTTGTAGCATCTCCTTCCCTCCCTACTTCATCCTTGGCTTAATAGTAGCCTTGATGTTTACAAAGCCTTTTCCTATCTACAACTCTATGTAGGTCTTAACTAGCCACTGGAATTGGCTCAGTGGTAAATAAGACTGAAGTTGGTCCAATTCAGAAGTAAAACCAGCATCATAACTTGGTGAACCCAGTGTAAAATCGATGAAAATCTGTGGTCCTTTGTTCAAAATGTTTATATTAGCTATAATATTTATTATTAATAACTTCAAGAAGGCAGCAGAAAAGCATTATACTAGGTGCAGAGTACTCCTGCTTGTGAGCTTTTGTGTGCTTACAGTAATACTTGCTTATGAAGCTGCCCGCTAGGTAGGGAAGGAAATCTCTCTCTATAAAGAACTTCCATAACTCTCAGGATGGTTAAAATCCAAAGCCATAACATAAACAGGAAGACAATCCATGAAAGGCTAGAAGAATGTCGTCTTACTAATGGGTAAAGTTGGAAGACATTAGGCCTAGTGAAATACCGCAGAAAAATAGACTAATATGATTGACTGATAAAAAGTCTAATGTGAAAGATTAATATGGCATGATTCCACTTACACGAGTTATCAGAAATAGACCCACAGAGGCTAAAAGTAGAATGATGGCTGCCAGAGGTAGGATAGGGGGTAAGGGAGAAGGGAATCACTGACAGTTATGCCAAATAGAAGAGTTCTAGAGACCTGCTGGAGAGCACTGTGCATATCGGTAGCCATAATGCACTGCACTTCGCATTTCAACTATAATGAAGATTTCATGATGTGCTTTTACCACAGAAAACAGGGGGCACAGAGTGACTAACTTCCTGTTGTTTTCAGAGAAACCCATTGATGTTTTCCATAATGGCCTGATGCATGCCATTCCTATAAGATAAAGGTTATTTTGAGGAAGAAAGTATAAAATTTCTAGATTGCCAACTTCTTGAGGTGATTGAATTCCCATTGATACCTAGAACAAGGTCAGCCCTTCATAGACTGTGGATAGGACTGAAAAGTAAAGCCTCTGTTTAGTTATTCCAGGACAGTCGTAAGTTTGTTCTAAAATGTAAGAATGTATCATTAAAAACGGAAATTCTATAACAGGTCTTTGAACTTAAAATCCATTTTTAAAACTGTAAATACAACTTGATGATTTTTTTTTAGAGAAATTATGTGTCAATTTAAAAAAAGAAAAAGAAAGCTGCAGGCCAGTGGCCCACGCCTATAATAATCCCACCTCCTCAGGAGTCTGAGATCTGAGGATCAAAGTTCAATTAACCACCAGAAAACTGGAAGTGGCACTATGACTCAAAGTGATCGAGTGCTAAACCTTAAGCACAAAAAGCTCTGGAGTCTGGAGCTGGTGGCTTATGCCTGTAATTCTAGCTACTAAGGAGGTTGTGATCTGAGGATTGTGGTTTGAAACCAGCTCTAGCCCCGACAGAAAAGTCTCTGTGAGAACCTTATCTCCAATTAACCACTTAAAAACCAGAAGCGGAGCCGTGGCTCAAAGTGGTAGGATGCTAGCCTTCAGCAAAATTGCTCAGGAACAGTACCCAGGCCCTAAGTTCAAGCCTCAAGATGGACAAAAAAATAAAAAATAAAAAGAATGGAAATGGGTCATGTTTTCCCCCTCCTTTGAGTCTGTTAGAATTTTTCATTCTATTTCTTCAACTATAAATAACATGTTCATATCTCAAAACAGTTCATATATCCAACTTCAGATCTTGGTACCCAACAAACAGCTGCTGATAACTAAATCCTCCACAGAACATTAACCTAGACTCTCTGAAGTTCAAATACCTCACAAAACTTGAGAGAGTACATGGGCATCAGAATGGGTTTCCCAGCTTAACCTAATTATAAACAAGCACAAGTCTAATAACTTAAACATCATTTACAAATATTAGGTTAATGATGCAGAGCAGCAAAATAGAAGAGTAAAATATGTTAACAATAAAATGTTAACAATAAACACAAGGAATGGTTTGCATCTAATGTGAACAGATGTAAAGCTCTGGGTTTGGAAAATTCATTATCATACTCATTTCAACTACAAATCAGTGAAACAGCCTATTCTCCAAAGACCAAAGTAACAGCAAACAGATTCCCACTGATGTGTTGGGGTTGGAATTGGGGTTTGGGGGGGGATTGTTTTTTCTCTCAACACAAAATTGTACAAAGACCAAAAACCTGAGAAAGTCAGCAAATTGAACGACTTGGGCAAATGAATATATAAAGTGTCACTTTTCTTTCAGAGAATAAAGCAAATTACTTAGTTTGGGGTTGATTTTTTTTTTGTTTCAGCTGAGCCTTTGGCAATTTAAAAAATCCTTTTTGTCCTTGAGTTTGGCCAGGATTGTTTTTGCACTGCTGTTATCGATGTGCTACTGCTTTTTCTTCCCCTGTGTGGACCTAGGGTATAAGGCTGTTCATCCTGAAGAGGAAATGATGAATAATGAATCTGGAGAGGGCAATTCTGAGCTACAAGCTTTCTTGATGTGAGTATTTAACTCTGGCTGCTCTCGGTTGCTGTACTAATGTGTTAAGACACATTACCTTTGGGGGTAATGAATAGACTGCAGGTTTCATTTAGGAGAGACAGTAAGGAAGACAAGCCCAAAGTCCATCAAAAAGGACAAGGACTGTAGCCAAAAAAAGGGGGGTAATGGGGGGAAGAAGAAGAAAAAGAAAAAGTTTAACAGGCTCTGTTCCACTACTTCAAATTTCAGGCTCTGCCAGATGATTGAGATTGCTCTGTTTGGGAGGAACCCAATACAATACCAAGGAAAGAGTGGTCAAAAGTGAGATGTGAAAGAAGGAAAGGAGAGCAGGGGAAAAAGAAAGAGAATCTACTTCTGCATGTATGTGAGTTTCCTTTCTCCTTTCTCTATCACAAATTGCAGGCCTTTACTAGAATGCTAACAACCAATAAGCTTTCAACAATTACTGAATGGCTTCACTTGTATTTGCATAGCTGTTTGATGATAGCTATGCTGATGATAGCTTATATTTCAATATAACATATAATTATATAAAATACTATATAATATATAAATAAATATTATATTATTGAAATATTATTCAACACTAAGCAGCATGAAGTCTTTAAAAAAATACTAGATCCTGGATGTACTCTCCAAACATTACATTGCAGATACAAAGGACCATATGTTGTATGATGGTCCCTAGTCTAAAAGTTTCCTACCAGGAAAACCCATAGAAATAGAAAATAAGTTAGTTTAGGCCAAGAGCTTCCAGAAAATGGTAATAGGAAGCAATGACTATGACATTTCTCTTTACAGAAATAAAGACTTTCTAAAACTAGCTAGTGTTCATGGTTTTCTAATAAATGCACTTAAAAACGCCTGAATTGTACTCATCAAGAGGGTTGATTTTTATGACTTGGTATGTGACTTGGTATGTGAATTACATCTCAAAAAAAATCAGGGCTTTTTATTTTTTTAAGTGAATGAATTCACTTAAAATTCACTGCTTTTTCAGCTGAAATAGAAGATTTGGGGGGTAGTTATGAAAGAAGCGATAACAAGAACACTTCAAGCCCTCATCACATCAATCTACCCTGTAGTCAGTCTAACACTTGGTCAGACACGTATGCTCTTTCAGTGTGAACCATTTTCTCTGTAATCCAGAATCTCTTGATTGGCCAATAATGTTCCCCTTTCATAAATGTTCGACATATGCTTAAATATTTATGAAATACATAAGGAAAATGGCAAAAATTAAAAGCCAGGCACAGAATGCATCCTAGAAAAACCCCTTGCTGAAACACAGCAGTAAAGTTCACTGTGGGCCTCTTCTTTCCCCACATTGCACTTAAGATTTCAAATCACCACGAACGAAACTCTAGAAGTAACAGATGTCACATAAAACCTATTTTACATTCAGAAAGCTCAAATGTACCATTCAGTACAATAAGGCTACATGGTGCATTACAAACTGCAGTATTCTCTGCTTTAGTATGATATTAAGGACACAAGAAGGAAATATCAGAGGAAGACCATTCCCTACTAACTTTGGCCAGGAGGTAGGATAGAATGCCAGCCATCATATTTGGGGACTGAATTATACTTCAATAGCTTTTATATATGCCAGGAACTTAAAATATCAATTGGAGAATATTAATAAAAGGTAGAGTAATTAAAAAAGAACCAATTCCCTGTTATCTGTTAATTTAAAAACAAGACACTAAAGGATAATTTAAAATTCGTTGAGTAAAAAGCAAGGGAAGCTGACTGCCAAAGTGAAGCCGGGTGCCGATGGCTCACACCTGTAATCCTAGCTATTCAGGAGGCTTAGCTGTGAGGATCATAGTTCAAAGTCAGCCCAGGCAGGAAAGTCCATGAGACTCTGATCTCCAATTAACCACCAAAAAGCCAGAAGTTGAATTGTAGTCCAAATGATAGAATGTTAGCCTTGAGCAGAAAAGCCCAAGAACAGCACCCAAATCCTGAGTTCAAGCCCCAGGAGTGGCACCAAAAAATAATAATAATAAGTTAAAAATAAGTAAATAAAAGCACTGTCCTACGATCTGAGACCCAATTTCATGTCTGCCAATTACTAAGCCAACAATATTGGATATGTGTATTCAATATTATAGCTAAAAGAATAATGTACTATGTATTATTCCCTATGAATTTCATCAGCTGAAGGATTACAATGGAAATATTCAAATATGTTACCAAAAGCTCTATGATCACAGGTTAGCACTATTACTAAGATGTATGAAATATTATCAAATCTATTTCAGTAAATGATTTCTATTGATAGTGTTGACAATAGTCTGTCTGGGAATCTATCTAGCAGACTATAAAGCTTTTACTATGAAGAACATTAACAGTGTAGAATGGCACACATTCAAAGGTCTTTCTCCATTTCATCATTTAATTTCACCTGGATTTCCTCTACATGTCACATTATGCTCAGATTCTCAAGCAATGTTCCAGTCACAGGAAAAGAAAATGAGTCAAACAGACTTTTATCGAACTTCCGAATGGAGCAACAGCTACCATGTGTTTCTTTACTTCAGAGTGTGTGTTTGTCAACCTTATTTGAACCTTAGCAATTGAGGAGACTTTCAAAGTACAGGCAAACGCAGTAAGAGGAAACAACAGTTGCTGTAATTGTAGCCACATTAACTGGGCTGTTTTTATTGCAATTACTTCTGCAGTTCTGATGGAAAACACTGTCCTTAGGAATAATGAAGTGCTTAAGACACAACCAAAATATACAACCTCAAAATTAAACTCGTGAGGAAAATAAATTTTACCTTGGCTTGTCTTCAGTTTTACTCTCAGGTAATGAACATGGTTCCATGGGGATCACTAGTGAGCCCTAAGCCTAAGAAACCATTAGGAAGCATAGGTGCTGGATGGAATCTAGACAGTGCCTTTTTGAGCTGAAACAAATAAAACAAGCCAAAAAAAAAAAAACCCAGCATAATCCTGCTTTTCCTCAAATATTGGCAGTATATACCAACATAGGTAAAAGTCAACTTAATCTTTCTCTTCCTGGATCAGAATATAAATAAATATGCTGTTCCAAATGTAAGATATAATATCCCTTTGCAGGATTTTGTGAATGAGGGGAAAGAAGAAAGTGTCAATGAGTGGGTTTTGTCTCATTTCCAATCACATTTCCAGGCAGCTTTCATTGTACCCCACCTGAGGTTTCTTGGCATTTTTCACCCAATTCCACCCCCAGCAAGCCCTCTGGAAGCTGAGTGGCTTTAACTAAAGCTCTCAGGGCTGGTTAGGATGGCCACATTCCAGAGTATGACTTCCGCCACCATGGCATTGACCCTGTGTCCACACTCTCGGCCTTCCTTCTGTCTTCTAGCTCTTTCTCCAACAACTAATAAATCCTGCCTCTAGTCTTCATGCAGAAGAGTTCATCACGTGCCATTTTCTCAAAGTATGATTATTTGTTAGCAAAATAAAGTTATAAATAATAAAAAAAAGAGAAGGATAACATGAAGAACAACACAGAGAAACCTCAGAAACAAATAGAAGCCTAGTGCCCATTGAATCACTGTGCTGAAAACTATCAAAAGTTCTAGCTGCAGGCTGGTGGCTCATTCTTGTAATGCTAGCTATCCAGGAGGCTGACATCTGAGGATTCCAGTTCAAAGCCAACCCGGGCAGACAAGTCTGGCACACTCTTATCTCCAATTAACCTCCAAAACACTGGAAGTGGAGCTGTGGCTTAAGTGTTAGAGCAGTGGCCTTGAATGAAAAAGCTAAAGGCCCTGAGTTCAAACCCTAGAAACAACACATGGAGAAAAAGGAAAGGAAGGGAAAGGAAAAGAAAGGAGGAGAAAAAAAGAAAATAGACGCTAGTATCTGCAAGATCCTATATATATCTGTATAAATTCTTTGAACAGTTAAGAAAAAGTTAACACAATGAGTATCAGAAGCTGAAATACGTTTGGGGGAATAGTGGGAGGGCAGATGAATGGAAAAAGGAATGATAGATAAATGCAGTCACCACATTCAATGTATATATGCAACAATACAGTGGGAAGCATCATGTGACTGGGGAAGTGGAAGGGAAGGGAGAATAATGGAAAGGGTGTCTCTAATCTAGACTCACTGTATATATAAACAGACGAGTTCAATTGTAACCTTCTTATACAACAATTTAGTTTTTTAATACATACTTTTTATTTCAAAAAATCCATACGATCACAGGCTGGCCCTGATATTGAAATGTATAAAACATTATTAAGTCCATTGCAAGGAATTATTTTCATTAATGTTGAGAGTACGCTAAGCATCTACCTGAGCAGGAAGAAACCAACACAAATAAATTACTTACTACTCATCTAATCATCTCCAAATTAGCAACTTCAAAACAGAAGTAGCACCTTTCATATTGGAGCAGTTGGCATACATTTTTGTATCTCAGCAATATTGAATAAAATTGGCATATTTTTATTTCTAACTCTGTCTCTTTGAGCCAGCTGACCTGCCACCGTTTTGTATAATAAGTAAAGGCACTGAGCCAAGCTTTCCAGAAGACCAAACTTCCATCTGCATGCTCAGTAATTGTGACTTCAAAGCATCGGCTGTCACAATGGATGTCCATGCATTGCACAGACATTAAATGACATTCATGTTCTGCACCTCAGACTTACTTGTATCCCTGGGTCTCTGGTCCCCAGAGAGAGAATCATCTGTAGACAAAGCTGGACTGGGTCGAAGGGAAGATGTGGTAGTTAGGAGATGTAGTGTGCTCTCGTTATCAATTGTATTGATGAGAATGGTAGCAGGCATTTGGACTTCACCATCAGTGACCAGAGGTTCACTGGCATTTGATTTAAAATAGGCCTTTCTCAAGGTTCCTAAAAGCCAAAAAGAAAATGTGCTTTTAAATATTACTAGAAGTATTTATTCTCTAAAAATATTAACAAAAAAGTAAGGCTATTTCCCCCTACCTTCTACCCAGGCAAACACAAAGAACAAGATGCCATACCTACCTCCTTCCTGAGGACAGTTGGTAATTCTCCATCTGAGTTCCCTGGTGCCCAAAGAGGGTAGGGCAATTCTACCTCACCTGAGACTCACCCTCAAATAGAGAATCTTTCAGGCATTTCTTTTCTACTTTTTCAATTTCTTTTTTGTGTGTTGGTCCTGGGGCTTGAATCCAGGGCTTGGTTTCTGTCCCTGAAGTTTGGGGGCATTTTGTTTGTTTGATTTTTGCTCAAGGTTAGCACTCTACTACTGGAGCTACAGCTCTGCTTTTGCCTTTTTGGTTTATTGGAGGTAAGAATCTCCCAGACTTTCCTTCCCAGAGCTGGCTTTGAACCATGACCCTCAGATCCCAGCCTCCTGAGTAGCTGGGATTATAGGCATTAACCAGCAACACCTGGCAGGTTTGTCACTTTCTTAATCCCAAAACACAGACTCAGCATGGCTCTGTATTGTATCAGCCACCATCAGACACAACTGTTTTTTTTCCAGCCCTAATATTTCCCTATAATTTGCACAAAATTTCAGGAAACTATGCATAACCTATAACTGATCATATTGAAGCTCAAATATTTACCAGAACTTCTATATAGAAACTAAAACACGTAAAGCCTTAATATAGCACACAATAAAAGGAGAAAATAAGTTACTTTCATCTTTGATCAGAAACAGAATTATATAAAGTAAGGTAAGCTTTAAGATTATTGACTTTCTTGAGGCCCATGCATTGACAGAAGAAAGAAACAAATTCAAGATAACCAAGAATCACATAACTTTATCTTTATGCAGAAACTTTTAGAAACACTCAAAGAGATCATGTATTTTTAACTCAGTCAAATAGACAACAGACTACTTCCAGAATATACCACTGTAGTTGAGTATGTCGACAAAAATAAATGAATGTGATATTGATCCATCCATAGAAGTGACTGAGGGAGAATTTTTTTCTAAAACCAGTTATAATAAATGCTCTGATTAGCTCTTGCATTTATAAATAGTCTCATGGACCATTAAAAATAAAAGAAATATAAATAAAATGTTTAATATTGGTCTATGGAAAAAATTTCACTACATGTGTTTGACACTTGGCAAACGTTAACTCCAAAATAGAAAAGCAGCTGTTTTCTAGCTAACCAAGGCCAACATTTGTGTGTGTGTGTGTGTGTGTGTGTGTGTGTGTGTGTCACTCCAGGGGCTTGAACTCAGCACCTGGGCACTGTCCCTGAGCTAACACTCTACTATTTGGGTCACAGCTTCATTCACTTCTGTTTTGTTTTTTGGTTATTTTTTTCTTGGTGGTTAATTGGAGGTAAGAGTCTCATAGACTTTCCTGCCTGGCTGCCTTTGAATAACTATCCTCAAATCTCAGCCTCCTAAGTAGCTAAAGATTACAGGAGTGAGCCAGCAGCACCTGGCTTAAGGATGTCACTTCTATCTGCCAATAATAATAAAATGCTGGTACACAAAATAAATCACAACATAAGATATAGGTAATTCTCTTCAAACGGCGCAATCATAATTCCATAATATATTCACATTCAGTACAGTCAGTGAAATTAAGCAATCCTTTCATTATTTTTGTTCTGTGAGTGATAGCATTTACCTCATATCAAAATTCAATGTATGTGATAAGCTTGATGACTAAATGAAATCTATTTCATTCATGCAAAAAATTTACTAATTGATCACATATCATTTTACTTTCATCTTCACAGATATGTTATTTCTGCTAATATAGCTAACCAATAGTAGTCCCTGGGGGTGGTGCTCAGTGGTAGAGAACTTCCCTAGCTTATGGGGGGGGCTTATTTAAAAATCATGTTCAAATACATATTAGTTTCAATACAAAATTTGGCTGACAAGTTCTGGGTAATCTTGATGTGAAGGATTTGTGGTAAGAAAAGAAAAAGAGAGAGGAAGTGAGGCCAACTAAAGCAAGGGAACTTCTGCAGTGGTGGTGGAAGCAGCTCAGCAGGTCTGGAGTGGGGGCTGAGACTCTGAATTCATCCTCAGTTGATACCCAATGGATGCCACCTGCTGCCAGTGGCTCCTGCCTGCTCTGAATACAAAGCACTAGACAGGCATTTCAAAAAGCCTGATACATAAGCATAACTTCAGGCCTGAAAAGTCTTAGGGAAATATACTCTCATGTTTGAGAACCATTTGGATCCCCACCAGAGAGTTATTGCAAGTAATTAAAAGAATTTGAAAGTTTAAATGAGCAATACAGAGTCCAATGATGGGGAAAAAATTACTTTTTTGGTGTGGGTAAATAAGGACCTGGTAAGCCTTCCACTTTAAAATAATACTCAGCATATAAGAAGTTACAAAGTTAGGAGTCTTCAGATTTCAAATTCTTGTAAAAGCTACAAACTGCTAAGAAATCTGCTAAGAGTCAATCTGGTTTAAGATTAAATGTCTTCAGCTCATCTAACATTTTGGGAGGAACAAAGTTTTTTTGTTTTTTGTTTTGGGGTTTTTTGTTTGTTTGTTTTTGCTGGTCCTGAGGCTTGTACTCTGGGCCTATTGTTCAAGGCTAGCACTCTACCACTTTGAGTCACAGTGCCACTTCTAGTTTTTTATTGTTTCATTGGACATAAGAGTCTCACAGGGACTTTTCTGCCTGGGCTGGCTTCTAACCATGATCCTCAGATCTTAGCCTCCTGAGTAGGTAGGATTACAAGCATGAGTCACCACTGAAAAAAAGTTCTTTTTTAAAGAGAAATATTTCTTGAGTTCAAGACAAATGAACTATTTACCATCTTTACTCTGCACCACTGAATTTTTCCTTTGTTCTTCATGGCAAACTATAAAGAAGCAGCATGTAAATCTCTTATAGTATTATGAAAACTAGAAAAGTAAGCCAAGGCCATTCTTCATATGCTCATGACTAAAACAAACCCGATTTGGAATGTGGATGAGTAGAAAGGTCTTTGAAATCAAGTCTTCAATAGCTGAGGGGTGAAGGGGGTAGTTCATAGCACCCTAGGGAGACTTTTGGATACTAGCCTTGGTGAAATTAAGTTTGAGATGAACGTAGCTGAAAAAAATGAGTTCAGACCCTACCCTGCCATTTCTTATATCCATTTCAACTCATTCTCTCCACACAACCACCATACACACTTTCTTTCTTATGGTACAAACTCAGAGGCTCCGGCTTGTAAGGCAAATATTCTACCCCTTGAGCCCTGCTTCAGACTTTTTAACTTTATTTTTCAGGTAAGGATAGATAGATAGATAGATAGATAGATAGATAGATAGATAGATAGATAGATAGATAGATAGATAGGCAAACAGAAGAACAGACAGACAGACACATAGATATAGCGATACATAGATAGCCTATGCTAGCCTACACCTGGCTATTAATTGCAATAATGTCTTGGTTTCTGCCAGGCCTGGCCTAGAATCATGATTCCAAGTAGTTGTGACTGCAAGTATGAGTAACCATACCTGGCTTTATTTGTTTGCCAATCATAAAGTTAATTAATTAATTAATGACCCAATCAGACTATGTCTTATCCTTATTCAAACATCCTCACTATGAATTTTATGTTTAACATTTCCTTCTGGGAAGCTGTCCTTATCTTAGACAAGGTCCAGTCACGTGTCATCAGCTCTGTCAGCACATCTTCTCTGTCCTCGTGGCAATGTAATCATTTCCTTAAATCCCTTCTCCCTTACTATATAAGGAACCCTGATGTGGGTTTTATTGAATTCTGTGCTCAATATCAGTAACCCGTGCCCTGTAGCACTCAATAATGGTGAAGGAGTGAGCAGCATCAATTCAGAGCTCCAATTCTCCTCCTTTTCAACCATTCTCAAATCTTTGCCAGCTGGTCATTGGACAAAGAGTTAATATCCAGAATGCCTACCTCAAAGAAGAGCTTGAAAGAACAAATGATTAATTATTAAGTGGGCAAATAAAAACCGAATGCTTTAATAAACTTTATAACTTACAAAAAGATTTTCACAAATAATGTTTCTCCCCTTTCATACAATTTTCCCTCTCACGGAGAAGGTAAAGTATTCAATGTAAAGTCTCATGGTCAAGAAATGAAAGATCCAGACCCTCAGCCTACACTTCTAGATCCTGGGTGTCCATTCCTCCTCAGTCACCTGCCCCTAGGGTCACTCTATCACCAAAAAAGTAAAATCCTAGGAACAATTAACCTTCTTACTTTTAATTTCCATTTCAATGTCTTTCAAAACCCAAATCCTTATTTTAGGGTCCACATATTTGAATCCATAATGGGCAATTCAAGTTCTTGCCAAGTTTAGAAGTAGAAAAGTAAACTAGAGCTATGCTGTACCCATTGAGGGGTTGGATAAGAAACAACCTGCTGCTCATCTTCTACTAAGGAAATTAGTCAGAGAAGTTCAGCTCCCAGCTTCAGAAATCTCTTTCCGATGGTAACTTCATCTATGAGGCAAGCCAACACAGGCAAAATTACACACACACACACACACACACACACACACACACACACACACACACACACACACTGCCTCTGTGCTTGCAAACAGAGGTTTTAATTATTTTCTCATAATCAATAATCTCTCTGTCATTACCACTTTGCCGTTGAAGCTGGAGCTGCTTCTAGTTGTACACAATTGACATCCAGGGTTCCCTTCTCAGCCCTCATTTACTCAGAAACTGGACGTTTTTAAAGGTAAGAAGAATTGAGTAAGGTTTTGTCAGCAAAACTACAAAGTGGTTGTACTGATGATTACAACCATAAACATCTCAGGGAGAAGACAGGAAATGTTCATTTGAGGAGCTATGACTTCAGTGTGGCTATAGCAAATAATTTGGTGAAGAATTTATAAGAGAAGGAAAAGAAGGAAGAGGAGTGGTAGGGGGAGGAGGAGCAGAAGAAAGATGACTTAGCCCAGTGCCAGTGGCTCATGCCTACAATCCTAGTTCCTCAGGAGGTTGAGATCTGAAGGTTGCAGTTCAAAGCCATCCTGTATAGGAAAAGCCACAAGAACCTTATCTCCAATTAACCACCAGAAAACCAAAAGTGTAGCTGTGGATCAAATGGGTAGAGCACTAGCCTTGAGCACAAAAGAGCTCAGAGACAGAGCCCAGGCCCTGAGTTCAAGCTCCAGACTAACCTACCAAGAAAAAAAAAGATTTTTAGAGGTGCCATCAATAAATATACATTGTATTTATAAACGACTTGGTGAATGGCTTCTTTGTACAACTACTTAATATAATTAATTTTTAATTAAAAAATAAAGATATTTTTTAAATGAAGACTTTTGAAAATGTCTGAAGAAATTCTTACTTTCTGAAAGCTGTCAGCATTTAGGAGTAGTTACAAATTAGGAGTTTCTACAATCCTATATGTAAGTAATACAAAATTCTGCTCTTGGCTTATAAACAAGAGAGGTAAAAATGTACACACACACACACACACACACACATCATCCACAAATATTTATAACAAGATAACAGATAACTCATAATGACTTAACAACAAAAATAACCTAAATGTCTATCAGTGGGTGAATGGATATACATAAACCTTAAAAACAAGCTAAATAAGTAAGAGAAGCCAATTACAAATCCACACTTTTCCATATATGGAAACACAGCGGCTGCATGGACTGGAGTGAGAGCTGGGGAGAGTGGGCAGGTGAGCGCAAAGGCACAGGGTTTCTTTATGAAAATGGGGAAACACCAACTATGTGATACGTTCCCTGCTCAGTGACCATAGCAGACATTGAACTGTACACTTTAAGTGGTTAAAAGTGTACAGTACTAAATTATATCTCAGAAAGTGATATTTTAATTTAATAAAAATAACTCACTTGAAACACTGACTGAGTAGCATCCGTCCTTGGTACTGAAGCCTGTAAAATGAGCTTTTAATTTATATTAGCCAAAGACCTGGGAGCCATTGAGAACTAGCGTTTTTAAAATGACAACGGTAGGCTGAGGAAGCTCCTACTACCACAGAGACTTTTCTAAGATAAAACTAGGCGAAATACCAAAAATGCCACTACTGAGAAAAGAGAGGGAGGCAAATCTGGAGGCAAGTTGACTCTTGGAAGGAGGGAAGCCACAGCTGACAAGTCAGAGGGAGAAATGATCCAGTCTCTACTAGAAAGCTCCCTGCTTCCACACTGAGGCCTTTCTGACATGCTGATTGGTCATCCTCAGACATGAAGTGTTTTTCCTTCCTTGGTTGCATTGTTGTTGTTGTTTTTTAAATTTTTCTGACAGTCCTCAGGGTCTGGGTGGTAGCCCTGAGCTTCCTTTGCTCAAGTTTAGTGCTCTACCACTTGAGCCACAGCTCCACTTCCGGCTTTTTTTTTTTGGTAGTTTAGTAGAGATAAGAGTCTCATGGACTTTCCTGTCTGAGCTGGCTTTGAACTGCCATCCTCAAATCTCAGCTTCCTGAGGAGCTAAGATTTCCTTGTTTTTGGGGTTGTTTTGGTTTTTTGTTTTTATTTTTTGTTTTGTTTTGTTTTTATTTTTTATATTTTTTATTGTGAAAATACTGTACAGAGGGGTTACAATTACATGGGCAAGATAATGAGTACATTTCTTATCAAGCACTGTAGCCTCCTCCTTTGTTTCCCCTTCACATCCCTTCCCATCCTCTCCCCCATCCAAAACACCTCCCCCCACACCAAAGTTGTAAAGTTCATTTTCGACATAACAACTTGTACGTCTCATTGTTGCAATGGGTCCATTTGTATCCCTATTTAAATGATTTGTTTTTTCCCTTCCCCTCCACAAAATATAACAACATCAAATACAGTGAAAGCAGGGATCAAGAAAATGTGGTATATATACACAATGGAATTCTATGCCTCCATCAGAAAGAATGACATTGCCCCATTTATTAGGAAATGGAAAAGCCAGGCCCAAAGAAACATAGGTCCCATGGTTTCCCTTATTTGCAATAACTAGTACATGTCTGAGTCAAGCAAAAAAGGTCAGATAAGTTGATGTTAGGGAAATGAACCCTAAGATATGTATTCAAATGTTTTTTCTTTCATGCGATTGTTTCTAACACATTTATAAGATTATTTCTTGGCTTTTGTTTTTATAATAAATCCTGTATTTCCAGAATCCTTTCCTTCTCTGATCCTTCTTCCTACATCTCTGTCCCTCCCTGCTTTGTCCACCCTGTTCAATACTAGCATCCTCCAGAGGTGTGACTTCAGCTTTGAACTGATGTAATTTTCTTTCACTTTTCATTGACTCTTGCTGTGTCAGCTACCCCAGAGACCCCCATATCCTTCCCAGGAGGCCAGGGCTCCCCTCTTAGCTTCCCTTCTGGATGCCTCCAGCTACCAATAAAGCCAAACACTATATGTAGTCACCATTTACTTTAAGCGTCCTTAGAAAGGCAACATGGTAGAGTTCTTAAATCCACCTTTTATTTGGTCAGGCCTACACTATTGACTGTATTCAATGTAAGTGTGTTTGCACTGTAATTGGCAAACTGTAATCGTCCTCCAGTGTCTCCGTAAGAAACCAAACCTCCAATGTGCCTTCCATCTGCCTGCAGCCAACTCCTCCACATTAACGTCCCATATTAGCAGATGGCACCAACCCGGAAACCTAAGCATGAAATCCAGAAGTCAGACTTGATCTTTTCTCCTTCCTCACCTCTAAGCCCAACCAGTTCTTGACTTCTGTTGATTATAATGTACCAATGCCATATGTCAAACTCTTACCTCCTTAATTTACATTCCAGTCAGAGCCCCAAATTGGCCTTCCTGTTTTTTGTTTCTTTAGGCCTCAAATAGAGTAATCTTTTGCAAGCACAAATATGATCACATTTCTTTCTTGGAAAGATCCTTCAACAATAATTTACAACCAGAGCAATGACTTTCAAGCAAATAAATATAGCCCTCCCTCCACATCACCGATTCAACCAACTACAGATGAAAGGTGTTTGAGGCAAAAAAACAATGAAATTGTATCTGCACTGATAATGTAATTTTATTATAATTAACAACTGAACTAGATTATCATGGTTTTGCTATTTATTTCTCCATTTTATTCGATCGCTGTTATGGTTGGTTTAAATTGTCCACTTGATTGGATTAAGAGGCACCTAGGAGATTTGTATAGCACAACTCTAAGAATGTCCGTGAAAGTGTTTGGAAAGACCGAAGACCCATCCTGAATATGAGTAGGACCACCCAACGGGATAGGGGTTCATATGTCATCCTTAAAAAGGGGTGAAGGGAGCTCTGCCCCTCATACGCTTGTACCCTAATGCACCAGTGCCTCTGAAACCATGAGCCAAAGTAAATCTTTCCTCCCATGAATTGTTTTGCTCAGGTATTTTCACAGTGATGAAAAACTGCCTAATACAATTACATGTATTCAAAGAATTGGGAGTCATATTCTCAGCTGCCAAAGGCCAGGGCTTGTTATTTTTTTCCTCCCACAGTTCCTTCAAACTTGGTCTGTTATTTATTTAAAGAGAGATAGCAAGATGCAAATAAATTAACCTGTCAGAATACATTACTTGGTTGTTGAGCTCTGCTTGGTTAAAAATTTAAGATGCAATGTTTAAAGTGTGTGTTGAAGATCTACTTTGTAAAATGAAAATCAAAGAACACATTGGCACAATACTTGAGCTTCCTCCTCAGAACTTGAACTCCTGACATAGATTTTTGAAAGCCAATGATCTGGGTGAAAGCCCACAGTCCTTATAGGCAAGATCCTGTCATTTGGATTGTATCAATCTAGCAGCATTTTCCACCATTGCCAAATGATCACCCATCTCCATCTTTGATGGAGTTGCTATTTTTTTGTACTTGCTATTTGCTCTGCCAAATATTACCCCTGATCTACCGCCTTCTAACCTGGATTTCTATTAGCTTAATTACAACCGTTAAAATGTTAAACCCTCTCTACCTCATATATAGCTCTGTTTTGCACGCGCCCTCATACCTAATCATCTTTTCCTTTCAAACTAAACACTTATGTGCTTAAGAAAAAAAAAAAGAATTTAACTGTCTCTGAGTTTTCCAGGATGTTTAAGGTGCTTGCCATCTAGCACTCAGCCTCGAAATTGTTTTTAATTAATCACTTCATGAATTGATGATATGAATAAAGATAATCAAGGGATTCCCCTGGCTGAGGCTGCAGATTTTTGTCAGGCCGTCCACAGATAACTTTCTTTTTGTTTTGTCCCTTGAGGTTAATTAAATGCGAAGTCGCAATCACCCTTATAAATCCTGCCGAGTTTAATTTTGTCTTCATCTTTCTCGCCTGGTGGCCTCACTCACCAACAAGGGAGAGCAGGATGACGAGCAGCACGATGAGGGCGCAGATGCAGGGGATGAGGACCAGCAGCAGGAAGCGGAGAAGGTTAGGCACCGGCACCGCCAGCTTCTGAGAACAGCCATCACCCATGTTACTGTCATCAGCTCCCAAGACCTATCGTCAGAGGGGAAAAGGAAGCCTGGTTTTAATATTACAAAGCACTTCAGTGCACCGTATCAAATTTTAGAAGACAGATTCTGGCGATCAGCCTTCCTAGGACATTTTACTGCGTGTCATCCGAGGTAGGAAGTGAGTTCAGTCACAAGTCACCATTAAACTTGTATACATAAAGAGAAAAACATCTATGTCTTTCTTTTTAAACGTAGTAGATAAATTGGGCAATAGTCCAGCATTGATTTCTTTTCTATAGATACACACATATAAATAGATATATGGGTGTGTTTATATATTTATATGTATATTATATATATATATATATTTCAAAGAGTTATACATGATCATCGCAAGAGCTCACCTTAATCCAGAGATGTAAGCAAAGATCTGATTGTCTATGGTGATAAAACACTTGTGAGTAAGCATAGACAGGACATTCACTAGACTTCGTTATTATTTGTCTCTTTAGTTCTAACTCAAATCTGGATCACTCTGGATCAAATGAGTTTTCAGCCATTAATAACTCAGCAAGGTTACCTACTGCAGACCAGATATTCAGCAACAGGTTTAACAATGAGAAGGAGGCTGTCCTGATGGCCAGTTAAAAACTGGAAGTACCGAGGAGATCCTGTTGCTCCCCTAGCTAACTTTACATCCCACCCACTGGCAAAGGATCATACTCCGGATAATGTTCCTTTTTATACATTATATTTTTATTGTCTTTAGGTAGTTGTGCTAAGTTGTTGGCAGTAAATGCTCTTGGTTCTTTCTCTTGCCAGAAATTGATTTCCTAGTCATTGGTGAAAATATTTAGAACAGAGTATAGCATTCACAGGTCAGGTACTTGTTGATAAATAGTTATATTTCACATAACTCTACACTATTCCTATGCGTCCCTAGTATTTCCTCCATTATCTCTTCTTCTGTGCATATGGAGATGTTCTTTGCTACAGGATTCTAGATAGTGAGGAGTCATTGTGAGTTTGTCATGCAAGATTGTTATTATAATACTCTTCTAGTAATGTTAGGAGTCCAAGGAAGATCATAATCCTTCAGCTCGCTGGATGTATTTTTCAATTCATGTCTTCTAGCAGACCTTTTCAGGTATACATGTCTCTAAATTTTTGCTGGCTCAAGTACCCTTCTCTCTACAATGTCTTACCTGATCAGCAATAAATTTTATTCCTAATTTCATTCCTAAACTATATTCCTATCCTTTTTGTGCCTATTGGTACTTCAGCAATGGCAGTCATGGTGTATAAATGTGACATTTTACCCTTATATTTCATTAAATACTGAAATGATTATGTTCTCAAATACAGTTATGGGCCATATTGACACATGGCAGTCAATACAAATTTTGGATGCACAATTATTACTAGACAGAGATTATTCCAATTTATATGCGCATGTGGCAGAATTAGTGAGAATTATTTTTGCTTCAAAGTTTATGACAGCACCAAGCTAAAATATCAAAACATCTTAAGCCAAATCAAAAGGAGGGCATGTCAGGGAAAATAGTGGCAGAATACAATGACCACCCATCCTCTACTACAGAACTGAAAACAATTGAAAAGAAAAATTGCACCAAAGCAACTCTCGGTGAGGATTTGAGACAAATTTAGCACATTTGTTCTTTAGGTAGGAAGATAATGAACTGCAAACGCGTTGTACTCTGCTGCTTCAGCAGAACAGGGAACAGCTTGCAACAATAATAGGTCATTCCTACTATTATGGCCTGAGCAGGACACAGACGTGTCCTTGAAGCTGTGGGGATAACACACTGACATATTACTAATATACTCAAAGGCGTAGGGGGGAAAACGAAGAAACTAGGGCTCCATTTACTGCTGCATGCTCAGGTTGGAGCATTTCCTGTACAACCATCATTCCAAAATATGTCTTGAATTGTCTCAACATCAGAGTAGTTTTTCTCCAACCTCTCTCTACAATGAGCTCACCAAATATTCACAAGGCAATCCTTACCCCTGTAGTTAAAACAAAAACTCATTTTCTACACTGTTCTTAATCAACCATGGAAGTGTCCCTTCCATGAACTAAAAGTAGATTTACTGAATTAAGAGATCAATAACTTTTCCAACCAAGCATCTGTCAATTCTCTATAATATTATGTTTCACTCCATCAATAAGCAGAAGGCTTCCAAAAATCATCCATCAGTGAATTATGCCAAACACAAGTGTCTTTTGTTGTGAAGCTTGTTTTCGAATGTCCTCAGAAGCATAAAGAACGAGCATCTGGTTTTCAGTAAGTCTTTTTCATCCCATTTTTCTTGTATTTAATTGAAGCCTGTGAAGTTCAAATAACCCATGCTCTCTCTCAAAATGAAATTAATCAGTTCACACCAGAGCATATGTTCTCAAAGCCAATCTTACCCACAGTTTTTCTTTCAAAAATTAATACAATAACAACATTAACCAGATAGTTCTCTCGCAAGTTCTCTCACGAGTTTCTTCATCACACATCCCAGAATGGATATTCCACAAAATGCCAGCATAATATTTACCCCTATCAAAGAGATGAATATTAATCATCAGATACCCAAACAGCATGTCATATTCATGTTTCTGTTTTGAGGGTTGCATATATTCAGGGAAGTCTGAAATGTGAAAGAGTACATTGGAATGTTTCAGAGGCAACTTGGACAGTATTGTCTCCAACCACTAGAAATCCCAGCCAACCTTACAAAGTCATCCCCTCCCTTCTAACCATATCTGAATATAAGGGACTAAAATAATGCATGCCTTGCTCCAACCACAAGTATTCCAAAACCAAACATGAAATTTGTTTAGGAAAATGTCATTTAGAAAAAAGTTTCTCACAGGTCAGAAAATTTCTCAGAGTCATGATTCCTCTCTTAACACAAGGCCTGGCGTTTATGCCATTCAGTTCCTGGGAGGAAAGTTATCATCTTTACTGAGATGTCATCAGAGGCCACAGAAGCTTCGTTCAGCCTCAGACTAAACCTTGTGTTCTTCCGATCAAAGTGGGAGGGTCATATTTCTGTAATAGTTGCACAAGATGATCTTGGAATGAAACAACAAGCTCTTTCTTATTGCAACAAGGAAGATAAATAGACTCCTGGCCACCTTTTTAGAATGACTGCCCTCAATCTCAACTGTGTCAATGTTATCATTTTATGAAAGACTCAACCCTTAAATAATAAAAAAATTCCCCTGTAAGACAGATACAATATCTGAACTCTTTCTGTATGTGCTAGAGACTTCTAAAGGTCATTATTTTCAAAGTATATTTTTGAATATATACATTAATGGCAAAAGGAAAAAATTAGGAAAAAAAAGAAGGGTTGAGTTATTCATCCCTTAGGAAATTAAGTAATTGACATGTATTTATTTTTTTAAAGTTTTAACATTTTTCGTATCCTATGATGGGTTACATTTCTAAGAAAATGATGACAAAAGTCCAAAAGAGCCTAATGTATTATGAAATAAAGTCAAACCTATTTTGTTTACATAGCCCAAAACAGGCTGTTGAATTTGTGCAAATCTTAAGAGACCTAAGTGACTCACAGATCCTATAACAAGGGACATGTTATGACGTTTTAAAATTGAAAGAGATTTGCAAAGTGAGTAGAGATCTAAAATGTTGACTTTCTACAGCTGAAAATAATCAAGGGGAACATACAAGACAAAATGGATTTTATGCTCTACGACAGTCCATTTCAGGCCTTTCGATGCAAAGTAAAACATAAACAGATGTTTAAAGCAGTTAACCTGCTGAAAGGAATTCTGCTGTTCCAAAGCTCCACTAAAGGATGTTATGTATTAGATGAAGCAATCATTTCTATCTGAAATACCCAGAGCAAAAGGATGAATTCCAAACCTCACAACTCATAAGCTCATAGTGTTCCATGAATATTCTAGTTGAGAAACAGAACTTCTGTGTTGAACTTCCCGTGACAAACACTGCATGTGAACATCTCACTAGCTTGGTTTCTTCCACAAATGCTAATTTAGCACCTATTCCGTGCAAGCTGGACTACCTGGTATACAGATGAGGAAGATGTGACCTTCACCCCTCAGGAAGTCAAGATCCGACCTCCAAGGAGATACAAAGCCTTCGATACACTTGGAATGAGAACAGTGATGCAGACAGCAATGCAGGTATATAAGAACTAATTAAAAGAAATCAACCATAGGCAGAGTGCACTTCTGTACCAAGATAGAAAGGTATCTTTGAGCATTCATTCCAAATCATCTTGTAGCACTCATGCATGTGGTGGTTTGAGAAGGAAAGAGTTTAAGGGAAGAAATTATATCATTGGTATTTTGATAAGGACAATTTTTCACTGTTGGAATTCTCCTAAAGCCTTTCAGGACATTTAGTATCCCTAGCTACTAATAATAATAAATGCCAGCATGAACTCACATGAGCACATACTGCCAACATTATTGACCAACAAACAGGCCATGTTTTACAGTGTCCTAGTTGGGACATCATCTACCCAGCATATATCAGTCATTTTTATTCTCTGGATATAAGACACAGTCCTAAGCAAGCCAGCCCGTGGCACTTTCTATAGACATGCATTAATATTAGGTCTTCAAGTAAGAACTGAAGATTATCTTTTCTCTACAGAGATGGCAGATTTGTTTTTCTTCAGTAAGCATTATATCTTTTCATTGTAACCATTACTTCCCCCTGCCACATCAAACAACACAGAATCTTATTGTCAACGTCAGTTTTTAAAAAGTGATATATTAGGGCTGGGAATGTGACTCGGTGGTAGAGTGCTTGTTTAGCATGCATGAAGTCCTAGGTTCGATTCCTCAGTACCACATAAACCAAAAAAGCCGGAAGTGGTGCTGTGGCTCAAGTGGCAGAGTGTTAGCCTTGAGCAAAAGAAGCTCGGGAACAGTGCCCAGGCCCTGAATTCAAGCCTCAGGTCTGGCAAAAAAAAAAAAAGTGATACATTATTAAGTCCTTTAAGACCTAACAACAAGCCAGGTTGTGGCTCATGCCTATAATCCTCCAGGAGGCTGAGATCTGAGGATCATGATTTAAAGCTAGACCAAGTAGGTAAGTCCCTGAAACTCTTATCCCTAATTTAACACCAAAAAGCCAGAAGGAGAGCTGTGGTTCAAATGGTAGAGTGCTGTTCTTAAACACAAAAGCTTGGGGACAGTATCCAGGCCCTGAGTTCAAGCCCCAAGACTGGCATACATAACCCAAGCAAACACAAACACATACACACACAGACCTAACAACATCTACATTAACCAAGAATCTTAAGAAAGAGTAAGGAGTGGTGTTTGGGAAGAAAGATACACATAGAGTGATAATGCCTTGGACAGATAAAGCATAAGGCTTCGGGCCTTCATGGACCATATTGAGCATGGTCCATGTGGAACATTACACTTCAGACAATGTTTCCCAAGAACATTGGTCCAGTGTATTAGCTAAGGCTGAGTATCTAAACTTTCTTTGATCCTTGAGATGAGAAAAAAAAAGTGTGCTGCCTAGAAACCACAAAGCAGTTGAGATCCATTGACTCTTGAGGAATTCATGTATGACCATCTGGCAGTCTTAGGAGAGACAAATCTTTGATTTAGACAGTTTTAAGAAGTTTCCATAACTTACAACCAGTAGATTCCAATCCAATACAGAAACCCTCCTGTCTATAATCTTATAAGCAGTCTAAAACATTCCCCAAAGCAGTGAAGCAGTCCAGTATCTCAGAGTTGGGGAGAATGTACAAAGTGTAAAAGTAAAGCCTCAAGTACACAGCTTCTATCAAGGGTCATTTCCCTGCCGCTGTGTTTGTTCTCGTTTCCAGTGTAACCACTGAGAGCTTCTTCAATCATTGCTCATGCAGGTTGACTATAAAGCGGCTTTCATAAGGAAGACAGAGAAATCTCTAGGAGCAAAAGAAGGTAAAAGCTAGAGTAGAAATTGCAAAAGTCCGTGCTAGAGTCCATCTTAAAACTGTAAGAAGTCAATGATAAAAAAAAAAGGAAAACAGCTTTAAATTTTAAATTCTATTTCAACATCTTTCCAGTTAGCATTGTAAATAACAGCCCATTTTTCAAATGCTGCTTGAAAGCCAGGATTGGTGGTTTACTCTTGTAATCTGAGCTACTCAGGAGGCTGAGATCTGAAGATCAAGTTTGAAGCCAGTGTCTTCAGGGAATTATGGAAGATTACTATCTCCCATTAACCACCAAATAGCCAAAAGTGGAAGTGGGGCCCAAATGAGAAAGCTCCAGTATTGAGCAAAAAGAAAAAAAAAAGTCTAAGGTACAGCTCCCAGGCCCAGAGTTCAAGACCCAGTACACATAAAAAAAAAAAGTTCTATGAAATGGCATTTCATAAAGACTATATAAAACCTGTCAACTACCTCAAGTTCATTTCCTGTGCTTAAGTTGTCTGCACTTTGAGACAAAAACAAACGTACAATTGATAAATGTTTTACGTATATTAGGTATCATGAAGAAGATCCAAATACAGAATAATTTTTTTACTTTAATGTTTAATACTTGCCTTAACTTCTAACCTTTCCCAAAGAAATACAATTAAGAGTTATGGCTATGAATTAAATGCCCGTAAATAATCCCATTTTCCATTAAAGAAATTAGAAAAAATAAGCTTTTATAAGTATAAAACTATACTGCTCATTAACAGTATATACTGTTGTTCACATTTTGTTTTGTCAGTCATGGGTTTGAACTCTGCCTGTTTTCCATTAAAGTATTTTGTGACAAGGTGCTTTGAAACTTTGTTAATCTTCCTTCTCTTCATTTTTGTCTTTTATTTACTTGATGTACACAGGCTCTTGGCTTTCTGATTCATTTAATGGCCTATATCTGTTAATATTGTTATTTATTTCAGTGTTGAATTTGCCTTGCATTTGGCCTGTGGGGGCCCATTCAAGTTGGCTTCTGTGTGCCTTTGACATGCCCTCATCATTCTCTGCTTCCTGGAATATGTTTTAGACTCATCTCTTATGGGTCTCATAATCAGCTGTTTCTCCAAGGAGCTGGATACCTTTTACTAGACAATAATATTTAAAAGGGAAGATCTGGCTGGACTCATGCCTGTAATCCTAACTACCCAAGAACCTGAGATCTGAGGCTCTCTGTTCAAAGACAGTCTGAGCAGGCAAATCTGTGAGATTCTTATCACCAGTCAAGCACCAAAAAGCCAGAAGCAGATGTGTGGCTCAAGTAGAAGAGTGTCAGCCTTGAGGGAACACACGAAGGCACAGCATTCTGGCCCTGAGTTCAAGACCCAGTATTAGGGTGGCATAGTACTCACAGGAGGTGCTCATTGCTCTTGATGCTTAAAGTGTCACTTTCCGGTTTCTTACATACAGCTAGAAGGAACTACATTTATATATCCAAAATTATATACTTACACAGACAGACTTGATCATCCTTCCTCTGCTTGGCACCAATATGCCCCTCTGGCCATTTATCCATGAGACACAGTCCTTACCCTCAGTCCCTATCTACATTGTCTAAGCACCTTTTCCTACCTACCGAACATATTCAGGAATAAGTTCTTCATCAAGGAGTGAGGAATAGGAAATCCAAAGTTTCAAATCTATGGAAGACACCTCAATGCTATCACTGGAGGAAAAAGTAAACACCTCAATTTTTAATCTTAGGAAAAATTGATCCGTGGTGTTCAGCAGGAATTCCATCTTTATGTGTCACTTTATTATCAACTGTATTATTTCACTGTAAAAACTTTACTCTGCTCAAATTAGAAGAGCCTATAGACTTAAAACAGGCAGCAATGGGCTGGGAAGGTGGCTCAGTGGTAGAGCGCTTGCCTTGCATGCTCGAGGCCCTGGGTTCGATTCCTCAGCACCACATAAGCAAAAAGAACCTGGCGTGGCGCTGTGGCTCAAGTGATAGAGCGCTAGCCTTGAGCTGAAGAGCTGAGGGACAGCGCCCAGGCCCAGAGTTCAGGCCCCACGACTGGACCAAAAAAAAAAAAAAAAAACAGGCAGCAAACAAGTTCATGTAAAAAAATGTTAGAGGTCAATGATTTTAACCCTCTGTCTCTTGGCACCAGCCTTCTATTTATTCATATCATTAAAACAGCAACAATAAAATGAAAGCAACTTTAATGAAAAAGAACTCAAGATGAAATATATAACTTGGGAGATTTTAAATATAAATAGTATGTGTTTCCTAATTACTATTAGTAAATATCCATATACCTGTTTATACAGAATTCTACTCTCAGAAAAAGGGATCATTACAAAGGTATTTCATATTATCAGGTCGATTGTTTTAAACCATTGAGATCCTTTGGGAAAGTCATATTAATAATTCTTTTATCAAGGATTTCTGTTGGACCTTTTATTGGTAATGCATTTTAGTTTGCATCCCAGTGGTCTACTTTGTCTTTATTTGATTGATTGATTGATTGAAGGCACTAGAATCTGAACTCAAGGCTTCACACTTGGTAGGCAGGATCTCTTCTACTTGAGCCACACCCTTAGACTTGCCTTTATTTTTAGCACTGGATTCCTGTACAGCTCTTTTAGGCCATGTATAGCAACAATATGTATTGCTCCAGATAGGTTTTTGAAGATCCAGAGCAGAATTGGGACGATATCAGATATTCACATCATTGTCAGGGTCTTCGGCTCCTAATGAGAGGCCAAGTGGACGTGGCAAAGGCTGTTGCCTGGCAGTGGGTGGGGCAAGAAGACACCTAAGGCCCTACAAGCTCAGACAACCCCAGAGCCCGCCCTCTGTAGATGCCCTATCAGACATTCCCCAGCTGATGCCATTCTTCTGTCATTCTTTTTTCTCTCAAAACACACATAGAAGAGCTTTCTCAGCTACTCTGAGGTCAGTGCGTTGATTATGTGAATTTCAGGCATTCTACTTCAACCACCCGGACCAGCACAGATACGCTGCATTCCTTATGTCCTGGTGGAGTCCACACTCCAGTTAGACACACAAGAAGAATACATTCTAAGATGCCCCCGACCATTGTAAAGGATGAAAGCTATTTTCCTAGCTGTACTACCATTTCTCCCATAAATACACACATGGATTCCATGTCTTTGTCATCTTAATTCAGCACACTTTGTGCACTCCAGCTGTAATGTTTGCAGTTATAGCGTGACAGCAAAACCAGCCCAAATTTCTGGTTCCTTCTGCTCAGTTTCATGGACAGATGTGTTCTTACTGTATATCTTGGCACCCACACCTATGATTTTTTTCTCTCTTTATTAAACATCAAAAACATTTACTATTTCACCGTAAGCACTGTACGGCTTCTCAATAGCATGTGCAAGGTGTCAGCATCCCTACTCGACTCTTTGAGGCCATTAATTAAGCAAAATAAGAGTTCACTAAGCACAAGTGCTTCAATACCAGAGCAAGCAAAGTGACAAACTGGCAGCTGGCTTAATTAGGGTAGATTCACTGAACAGAAACGATTCTTGTTCTGAGCAAGACAAACTAGAACATGACAATCTTTTTATTATGCTACTAGAAATAATACACAATTTAAATTATATGTACAATTTAAATAATATAAATACAGCTATATGAATACATATATGCTATTAAAAATTATGTATACAATTTAAATAACACACAATTTAAATTATATTTCTTCTAGAAATAACAGACAATTTAAATCAAAGTGTGTGTGTGTCTGTGTCTGTGTGTCTGTGTATGGGGTGCTATCCAAGTTCTCAGACATAGGAAGCAATCACTTACTACTGAGCAACACCGCCCCCCTCAGACTTTCTGGAATTTTCTATGTAGTATTTCTTGGCCACAGTTGTCCATGGGTAACTGAAACTGTGGAAAGTGACATCATGGATAAGATAGGAGAATTCTCATGCCTATTTCTGGACCTTATTCTATTAAGAGAGAAAAGGGCAATTTGGATAGTCTCATTCCTATGTTTTTCCATTGAGGTAAAAAGCAACTTCTCTGGATAGAGGCCATTTCTCACCTGCTGGGAGAAACTCTCACCAGAGAAACTCTCACCCAGACCCCTTAGGAACAGCCTATATTTTTAACCAAGTTAGGGAGCCAGCTTTACTGTTCCAAGGAAGGCAAGGCAAGAGTCATTGTCTGGGTTTAGAACCATATCCACCAGGTCTAAAGTTTGGCCACAAAGGCCAGAGAAGGAAAGAGCTGGTCTCTCAAGTTCTCAGACATACAAGAACTTCTAGGGAATGAAATGACACAGCTGGGCACTCCTATCATTCCTGGCTGGCCAAACCCTCCTACTTCTCCCCCCACCCCTAAAGTGGGTACCCAATTGGGCCCTGGGTGTGAGGGCTTTGAGGGGCTCCCCAGGGATATTTTTAACTCGGAATTTCCTGACAGACTTTCCTCCAGGGCAAGCCGGGGATGCACTCCAGCTGGGAAATCTGAGAGCTCAGCGGGTCTGTGGCTATGGATGTATTTTTAGCTGAGATTTTGGGGAGCTTTGCATTGTCAACTAGTTTATAGACCTCAGGGTGGGAAACACAATGAATCCAAGACAGAGGAGCGGGAGCAGAGGGCTGAAGTGCTAACTGCAGAGATTACTGAGTGGGCTGGGCTGTGGGAAGCCAGCTTTCCCCACCACTTGTGCAGCTCCCATCCCAAAAGGTGAGGCCCCGGAGCTCCTCCTACAGGCCAGGTATTCTGAGGGAAGCATCCCTGCCTACTTGTGAGCTATATCCAATCCACACAGCCTGGGACTTGTTAGAAATAAGCACTTGGGGGCTCCATTCCAGATTACTAAATTAGAAACTCTGACAGAGGACCCCGCAACCCTTGAGAGGCCAGGCCCTCCACGTGATGCCCATGCACACTGGAGTTTGAGATTTGCTGGTATAATCACAGTCACTAACATTTGTAGGGAATGATCTTGTGAGACCCACAGAGGGGTAATTATGTGCTCATCGGTACACTTTCATTTTTAAAACATTTTTCATTGGACCTCCCAAACTGAGAAGATAGTAGAGAGAAAGTAGTATTTTCTAAATCCTTTTTTTTTTCAGCTGTATTCTATATCCTCATGGGGGAAAAAACACAAAAACAAAACTCCCTTGTTCATATTCAAGGTGGTGATAAGACATCCGCTGAGGGTTTTTTTCTATTAAACGCTGTAATAAAGTCCCAGAAATAATATATCCATCACTAAGGAATCCTAAGATTGATTGACAGTGGATTCCTTAAAGCTAGCTGAGATGAAGCTGCTATGATTATCTGAGGTGATATAGTCAAGAGAATACCTTCTCAAAACAGTCTTGAGAACAGCATTAGCATGAGCATATTAGTAATGTGTTAGTTTCCTGCTGCTGCTCTAACAAATGATCACAGACTGGATGGGTTAAAACAACAAAAAAGCCAGAAATCAGTTTCCCTGGGCCAAAGTCAGGGTATCCTGGGGTCTGCTTCCATCTGAACGCTCTGAAGGTAGATCTGTTTCCATGATTTTTTTTCAGCTTGTAGTAGCTACCTATCTCCCTTAGCTGATGGTTCCCTTTCAGTGTCTTTAAAGTGAAATTTTCCAGTTGAATTCATCTTCACATCACTGTCTCCTGCAATTCCGACACTGCGGCTTTCTTTAAAGAGCACTGTGATGCCATCATGCCAGAAAATCCTGGATGACCTCCCAGCTCAATGTCCTCGACTTCATCGAATCAGCACAGTTCCTCTCTCCATATAAAGAAGCATTCACAACTCCCAAGGATAAGGACTTGGCTTTATGTGGAAGCTAGCTCTAGGTCAGCTCCAGTTTATCAAACACAGCACATACCAGCCACACGTGGCTACTGAGCACTGTGAGAGTGCTGTGAGAGCACTAAAATTCAAAGACCTGCTGGCCATAACTCAGGCCAGTCCTCTTACAAGTCTATACCCAGGGGAAGGTTGTGGGTCCTGCTATAACTCGGGCCCATTCTCCTGCAAGTCACATCCTATTGGCTACTGCTCAGGGGTGGGTCTTACCTGTTTCAAACAAACCAATCACCACCTGACAAATTGCCGACAGGGAAGAAAAACAGAGGGGAGAGAGGCCTGCCCAAATATTGGACAGCAGTTTCTGGCTTCCACTGCTCACTGTCCTGAGTGGCTTTTACTTTCTTTTTGCCAAAAGAACGCTTTGCAACTGTGAAAAAGAAAGTTTTAAAACCTGTTATTTTTTAAATATAAAATATCTAATTAATGTGATGCTGATTACTTATTAAAATTATGAAATATTGGGTATCTTGAGCTATGTAAAATGCTTATTAGAGGTGAGTTCATCTGTTTCTTTTTGTTTGTTCTAATGCATCTAGAAGACAATTTTAAATTACACCTGTGGCTGCTGTTGTTATATTTCTATTAGATGGTGCTTCTTCTATAGTTCATGAAGAAATGTAACTTTAATTGCTTTACTTTTGTCATACTCATAAAGGAGCCTAGACTTTGGAAGCAATCTTTCTTTTTTTAATCTTCTCTAGAAAGAATAACTAAACCCCCAGAATCCAAATCTTTATTTGCAAATAAAGAGGGATATTCTATTAGGGACATGGCACAACTAAAAGACAATAATCACAACACCACCAAAACAAAAAACATTTATCTGAAAACCTGGGTTCTTTTTTCTTTTTTGCTGGTCGTGGAGCTTGAACTCTGGGCCTGGGTGCTGTCCCTCAACTCTTCAGCTCAAGGCTCTACCACTTGGCCCACAGCACCACTTATGGCTTTTTCTGCTTACGTAGTTCTGAGGAATCAGACTCAGGGCCTCATGCATGAGAGGCAAGCACTCTACCACTGAGCCACCTTCCCAGCCCAAAACTTGGGTTCTTTTAAAGAACTCTCACAAAACACTCTTCCACTGAGTGCCCATCACATTTCCGTGAGAGAAGCATTGTTCCAACCTTCCAGGGAAGGAAGATGAGACCAAGAGGAGCGAATTGGCCAGAGGGGCACCGACTCAGCAATGATGAGCTGGACCTGGGCTTCATGGGCCTCCATGACCAGGGTTGCTGAGCTTGACTGTGCTTGCCTCCCTAAGGAATTTTCAGTCCAGCTCAGAAACTTCCCTTCTACACTCATGAGAGCCATGAGACACCTTTGCCTCCAGGCCTCAATGCCTAAGGCCCACTAGTTCCCCATCTAAAGACCCTGGGACACAACAAGCATTGACAGTCCAATCTTCTCATTGGCTGTGTCCCTACACCCTCTGCTTATATCCATAAAACCCTGGGATCTGTGCAAGGCAGGGCTCTTAGGTTGTTCTTTAATAAAGCCTCCCTTTCATTGAGGTGCCTCCTGTCTCTGACTCTCATTGCTCCTTCAAACCTTAAGCTCTTATACTTGGTGTGGATTGTCACCTCATCAGACTCTGTTTCCTGAGTTGTTTTACTTAACCATCTTCCTACATTTCAGAAGTCTTAGAATTTCTCTCTCTCTCTCTCTCCCATACTAGAGTTAGAACTCAGGGTCTTAGATTACCTGCTTGAGCCATGCTCTCAACTGGCGTTTGCCCATTAAATCCCAATCTCCTATTCCTTCGTTTTTCTGGACACATTTTATTTTTTTCTTTAAAGAACTGGAGGGAAAAAGAGGGGGAAAGTGCAGTAGTGGAGATCACTGGACATAGAAACGGAAATGGACTACACAACTCGTGGGTGGAGACAGAAAGAGGGACTGGGAGAGAACGAGGGAAAAGAAGACACTGTACAAAAGGAAATGTACTCATTCCCTGACTCATGTAACTGTAATCCCTCTGTACATCGCCTCTATAATAACAATAAGTTGAAACAGACAATGGTTGCACGTGGTGAACCAAGCAAGGCCACGGAGCCTCCTTCCCTGCAGCAGGGTCCCAGGGCTGGTCTGCACCTGCTCCCAATACCCACCCAGGGCTTGTGGGCCTGGGGACAAATCCCTGCACAGCTAAGTGCAGGCCCCAGGGAGGAGGGCCCAGAGGAGGCCTCCCAGCTCCTGGGCTGAGGTGCAGTGCTGGGGCTGCAGTGGAGCACCCTCACCTCACCCATAGCTCTAGATGGCGCTCTGTGGTCTGCCCCCACCTCTCACCTCACGCCCGCGCCCCCCCACAAACATCAAAATAAATAGATAGATAGATTAAATAATCTTATTTCTTAACTTTAAATGCACAGGAATGTGTGTCTGGCCTATCTGTTTACGGAAGTTTTCTACTGTGTTAAACTCTCTCAGTGTCACCCAGGTGCTGCCCGGATCTTCCTTATCATCCACTTGTTAGAAGACTCTATATTTCAAAGATTCCCTCTCCTTCCTTCCAACACCTACCAGCTATACCTACAGGTAGAAAGTTTGATTTTTGACCTTTTATTGGAGTAGAAACACCAGAGGAACAAGGATATGACCTTTAAATAGCACCCCTACTTTGGCTCTGAAGGCCTTCCCTTGGAGGTTAGACAAGCAAGTTTGCACTTTGGCAGAGAATCATTGTAATAAGAATTCAAACACACTCAGTAAGAAGGAAACAAAGATTAAGTCAAGGATGATACCTCTTACCCAGCATTCCTATGGTAACCCCACACACACACACACACAACTTCCTCCCCTTCCAGACAGATTCCTAGGTCCCTTGGAATGTCCTGGGTTAGGAGGGATAAGAGTATCTTTTGTTCTACTGAAGTAATTTTGGGGTATTTGACAGGATCCTAAACAGCTTCTCAATAGGGGCTGGTTGCCAGAAAAACCAAGCTTTGATTAGATGCCTTCAGTTTTCAGGCTCACTCCCCAAAAGGCCAAACATTGAATTAACAACCAGTGGTTCCTATGTTGGCCAACACATTGATATACAGGAGTGTACCCCTACTCTTCCGAAGACAGAAGTTCTTACCCTGAGACACTTCTGGACCTGTTGTCATCAACAGTAAATGAAAGTGAATGGTCTTCCTCAGGTTCTGTGAGCTGTCCCAGCAAAGAGTCAAACCTCAAGCTGTGGGTAAGTGCAGTTAGCTGGAGACCTGCTTCTGAAGGGGATTCCTTAACTTGTGGGATCTCAGGTAAAGAGGCAGAACTGAATTGAACTGAGTTAGATAATTAGCTGGTGTCAGGAAGCTGGAGGGGTAGTGTTGTAGGGATGCCTGTATACCCAGTGTCAAGAGGAAAAGAGCACACTAGCCCCTCACGGGTCAGAAAGGAAAGGGAGGGAAGAAGAGAGCAAAATGGTACAGGGCCCTGCTCACACAAAAAACACCGCTTCTATCTTCTTCGGTTTACACTTGAGAAAGCAGGGATCAAGGTTAACTGACTTCAGCAAACCGTCTTCACTTCTTAGTATACCTTAAGCATTGAATGCCACTTCTGTGTTTTGCTTAACTTGGACAAAATTATTTTTACAGGATCACAGGAAGATAGTAAAACAACGTAGGTTTGATTTCCAAGCCAAATCACAGAGAGGTGGCATCTTGCTTCTAGAATGAGACTCTGAAATACACGTGCAAAGGTGAAAATAATGTGCCGTCAAAATAATCTTGGAAAATCCTTCAAAAATAAGTTGCCTCATTAGAAACCAATATAATGTGTCAAGAAATCCCAGAGGGTCAGCTTTTCCAGACATAACTGCTTGGTACCAGATTTAACTAATGGATTGGCTTGAGACTTGAAGACAAAAGAGCACTTTTTCCCCCCCTTCTTTTGGTAGCCCTGGAGTTTGAACTCAGGACTTCACAGATGCAAAACATGCACTCAACCATGTACACCAGGCCCCAAATCACAGGTCTTTACATAGAACCCAAGGCAGATGCAAGTAAGGCCTGTAGGAGTCTAAAGCTAACAGCAGATCCACTTTTATCATCTTGCTCTTTCATTTCAGGGCACTGATTTGAATTCAGGCAGAGTGACTCATGCATCTTCTATTCCCTCAGCTCCTGGTGGTGGGTTTATTATTGAGTTACAAACTAAGTTTCCCAATTCCAGAGATCTTTGTTTTTCTCACTGATATATCTCCAACTGCCTAGTCCCCTGCATGCACATAGGTAAATTGTTCCCTCCTTTTGTTCCTGCTGTGCTTTGCATTCTTAAGAGCTACAGTTATGGTTCTTTAAATCTAACACCTGGCTTTCATAGCTTTGGGACATCGGTGCCCTAGAGAGAAAAATCCACACTAAGTTATTCATAGGAACAGTTTTCACTATTACAAAGCCCCCACTCAAGAGTCCCTGGTACGATCAACCTTTAATGGGCTGCTGTGGCACTATAGCAAAATGATGCCTTCATGGTTTCTTTAAAGTGCTGGAGATGGAAATTTTCTCTTCAACCTTGCCATCAGTCTAAAGGGTTAATGTCATCCTGGACTACATAAGCATTAACTGTGTGATACCAAAATGGTCTTCCCAATTCACACTCTATTTTCTGTCTTTCTAGTAACCAGTCCAGTGTCTCTCTGGCCCTTCCTTCTCCACCTCTAGCCCCTGTAGTCTTTACGGAGTTTCAGCACCAATACGGAAAGGTAAGATGGATCACCTGCAAGACTGCCTCAGTCTCCACCCAGCTGGATCAAACATGGTGTGTTTGGCCCCATCAGCTTTGATGATTTGGACATCTGTAAATGTACCACGGGAGCATACTCAAACATCTGTATGAGGTGAGTGACGGGCAAGTGTCAGCGGGCTGAGAGGAAAACATCATTTATAGGCACTGGGCATCTTCAGCCAGAGCCCAGAGCTGAGACAAGGTCGCTGCAGAATACTCAGAAGTGAAGCAGACAGAGCTGACAGAGCCCCAGAGCATCATGGCTCCTTCTTAAGTAAAGAGAAAAAGTTCAGAGGCTGGAGACAGAGCTGGAGACAGTGACAACTTAGATAAGAACCGCCGATTCAGCAGTCTCAAAATAAGTCACCCCTACAGATTCCACACATTGAGCAGAACGTTTATTGTTCAACAGGAATTGTCTCTCTGAAGAATATAAATTGTCTACTATACCTGCTCTAAAGCAGAGTTAGCAGCACAGAAACAGAATGCTAAGGGGGTGAGAAATGGAGACATGGGAAGAAGACAATCATACTGGATTAGAGTGAGTCCTAAATCCAAGCATCCTTATAGTAGGAGAGAACACACGGTGACAGGGGAAAGAAGGCCATAGGCTGACAGAGTCAGGGCCTAGAGTAAAGCAAGTACAGGCCCATGCTCTTTCTACCAGAACATACCAGAACCACTCATTCACTCAACATGTCTTCCTTCTTTTTATCCTCTGAACAGGTGTGTGTGATGTGGTGCTAGTACTTCTGTATTGTTTCCTTTGCCTTAAACTTTGGGTTAGATTCCTCAACTCTGCACATGAAAATGCTAATCATTTAAGAAATATCTATAGAAAGCCCAAGGGTTATACCAGGTTGGTTAGCCTCAAGTCACCTAGACCCACCTGCTTTAATACTGAAAGGCCTGATAAGAGTAACTGAAGTGTTTTCAAGGTGGCAGATCCTCTCCCAAGGAGGCTGTCCCTAGGTGAGAGCAATTACCCCAGGTCAGGAAGCCGGGGCAATCATCTCATGAAGAGAATCAAATGTGCCTCTCAGGCTTTGCTATTGGAGCTCCAGCTACAAGGCAAGTCAGATAACCTTTCTGAGCCTCAGTTTCTTCCACTAGAGATGATATGGATGACAGCCAGCAAGGACACTGTGTGGATGCAGGAAATAAATGTGTACAACAAGCTTCATGTGCAATGATTGAACATTCTAGTTCCTGGAGATATATTTGGAAGCTTAACAAAACATTTCTTCATTTATCTCTTTAAGGTACTGGAGGGTTAAATTAGGCTTTTATCGTTGGTATTACAATCTTAACCTGCAAGGAACATTCTAGAAAAACCCCACTCAAAGGAGGAGGAAAGAGGAGGAGGAGAAGGAGGTAAGAGAAGGAGGAGAAAGAGGAGAAGGAGGAAAGAGAAGGAAGAGAAAGAGGAGAAGGAGGAGGAAAGAGGAGAAGGAGCAGAATGAGGAGAAGGAGGAGGAGGAGGAGGAAGAAAGAATGAAGAAAGAAAGAGAGAGAGAAAGAAAGAAAGAGAAAGGGAGAGAGGGAGGAAGGAAGGATGGAAGGAAGGAGAAAGAAAGAAAGGAAAGAAAGAAAGAAAGGAAGGAAGGGAGAGGGGGAGGGAGGGAAGGAAGGAAGGAAGGAAAGAGAAAGAAAGAAAGAAAGAAAGAAAGAAAGAAAGGAAGGAAGGAAGGAAGGAAGAGAGAGAGGGAGGGAAGGAAGGAAGGAAAAAGAAAGAAAGGAAAGAAAGAAAGGAAAGAAAGAAGGAAGGAAGGAAGGAAGGAAGGAAGGAAGGAAGGAAGGAAGGAAGGAAGGAAGGAAGGAAGGAAGGAAGAAGGAAGGAATCAGCCTTACGGGATCTTGAGGTCCCCACCTAAATAATTAGAACTAGTTCTTGTTAGTGAAGCTCTTGAGATCCTGGGGTGGAATCTAAGGCCAAGTCAAGGCCCCATTGACCATCCACACGCCTGTATGCAGACATCTAGTCTCACCTTACAAGCCCAGAAGCCTGGTTCGGGGTCATGGCTCCTACCCATTCTTTTTGGCTATACCGAAGGGGATGCTCTGCAGCACCTTCAATTTCTCTGCTAACGTGTGTCCAGGGTGAATCATCACCGGGGTGCCCCGTGCACCCCCTCTTCTTGTGGGGGCTGGGTGTCCTCGGCGGAGTCTGCTCCCCTCGGTCGGGTCGCTGGCTGTGATCTCAGATGGGGCAGCCCTGGAGTGGAGCGGGAGGCGTCCCCGCCGCCCTTTGTTCGGTGGCGGGCGGCGGTGGGAGGAAATCACTTTATCACCTGCGGGGACCGCTTTCCTGCGGAGCGCCCCGAGCCGCCGTCCTCCGGCCTCCAGCGGGTGGCGGGGCTGCGGGGAGCCCGGACGGTTGCGGCGGGTCCCC
>NW_012267224.1:24008861-24039154 GCF_000151885.1 Dipodomys ordii
ACACACACACACACACACACACACACACACAAGCCCAGGGGCCCCTACACACACACACACACACACACACAAGCCCAGGGGCCCCTACACACACACACACACACACGCACACGCACACACAAGCCCAGGGGCCCCTACACACACACACACAAGCCCAGGGGCCCCTATACACACACGCACAAGCCCAGGGGCCCCTACCCCCCCACGCACACACACACACACACACACACACACACACACACAAGCCCAGGGGCCCCTACACACACATGCACACACACACAAGCCCAGGGGCCCCTACACACACACACAAGCCCATGGGCCCCTACACACACGCACACACGCCCAGGGGCCCCTACACACACACGCACACACACGCCCAGGGGCCCCTACACACACACACACACACACACACACACACACCTTACACTCCAGGATAGCAGCAGCCAAGGGTAGGACACTTTAGAAGAGGGGTTGGGATGCAAAACTTTACTTTTCTCCAAAGTCTCCTCGTCACATTCTAAGTGACTGTCTTCCCCTTTAGGCAGAATGTTAGCCAAGTTAAAATCAAAATGACTCAGACATGGCAATGAAATCCCAAGTTTATTCTCCTAAAAAACAGAAGATTTAATGCTTTGAAAGCAAATGTTTCTGTATTAGCAAAGGGTGTAGGATAAACGAGAACGCCAGTCTGTGTCCATAAACTTCATTTGGGATTGCCTGCCAAGGGCATGCTCACGCTGTCCTCACGTCTGTCCAGCTGTCACTCACAAACAAGCCACTTTCCTGGCTGTCACTCACAAACAAGCCACTTTTCTCAAAGCAGTGTTAAGGGACCGCAACGTTAAGACTCACAACTGCAAAGTTACTTGGTAACCTGAACTCCAAGACAGTTTGTTAATTGGCTTTTTGTAGGGGAGGAATGGAGGTTGAGGAGCTCAGTTTTTTTTTTTTCTTAGAAATTGTATTATTCAAATTCAGTTTAGGTAGTGGAAACTTGTAAAGTAACCCGAGGTTACTGAATCACTCTATCTTCATTATATAGTCAACAAAATACATATTTGTCACCTGCTCCTTATATAGCCTCACTTACACAAAGGTACACATAGGTAAAGTTGAGGAGGTGGCTAGTATTGTTTCTGAAATGAAACATAGTATAGAAAAAAATTTGCATCTGCATAATGCAATGGTCAAGCACAGGTTCCAACATTTTAACATCCAATTTGGAATACAGTATGTGGGGGAACAGTCGTTTCTGTCAAACCGAGGTGCCTCCATCTTATATTTCCTGGTATTGACACTTGCTGGACTTATTTGCTTTTTTACTTCAATTATAACTACTATCTCTACTGCTTGTGACCAGCCAGTCATGTTAGAAATAAGTTAAAAGAATAAACTGGCCAGCCCAGGCAGGAAAGTCCATGAGACTCATCCCCAATTAACCACCAGAAAACCAGAAGGAGTGCTGTGGCTCAAGTGGTAGAGCACTCCCCTTGGCTGAAGAACTGAGGGACAGCGCCCAGGCCCAGAGTTCAAACCCCACCACTGACAAAAATAAACTGTGACAGGTGTGCTGCTTGTGATCAGCCAGCCATGTTAGGAAGATAAATCATTATCAGTGGAGTTAAAAGGAGTAAGACCCCCTTTTAAGTGGGAGCTTTCCCCTCAGCTAATCAACCTACTCCAACTGTAAGTCAGCAGCTCAGGCAGCTGTGATGAAACAAATGTAAACCTTTAATAAGAATTAAAGTAGCCCCCCTTCTAATTTTGGTAATCAATTGTATCTAGAATAGGAGACTAACTCCTTGACAAGGAAAGAACAGTTTGGATTGGGATAACCTAGCACTGGCTTGCCCCTGTGCCTGCCTGCCTAGCTTTGGGTAGTGTCATGGTATTGCACCCTTGTGTACAAAAGTAAATTGCCTTGACAAAATCTTCTATCTCTGTGTGTCTATTCTTTTCTGACACAGGTGGTCATTATCATAATTCACAAAAATTAAGCTTGGTATATGGGTAGCTGTGTACTTCTCCCAAACATTTAGAGATGAAGGACAGACTCAGAGAGGTCCAATAGCTAGCCTACGGTTTTACAGCTAGCAGGTGGCTGCACCTGGGCTCCCCAGAAGCAGTGTGATTTCAAGATGGTATGGCGGCGTGTGTCTAAGATACTGCCTCACCACACACCTTAGTGTTTCTGGGCCACAGTTAACTTAGACTATGAGAAGCAAGCCTAAGTTGGATTGAATCCCCCAGGTATGTAGCTATCCCCACTCTGAAGCCAGGATGGGTTCTCCTTTATCTCCTTTCTGCCCTCTGGTGGAGGTGCTACAGAAGCTATGAAATTAAAGTATTCCTTTAAGGGATTGGAGATTGCCAGGGTACATTAGTCTCCCCTGCTCTTCCATTGTTGTGCTGCATTTCTCAGAGACCTAAAATTGATTGTACTGATTGTGCTCTTTCATCAAGAGAAGCCTACTAGTTCTAGTTACCACAAGCACCAGAACAAATACCTGAGGTAGGCATTCTTTGCCTAAGTACCTACTTTCATCTTCTTTGTAACAAACTTTTAAAATGTAATAAATAAATATTAGAAGTCTTATGACATGCTCAGACTAATTTGAATATTCAATCTGCTCACAGTAATCTTTAATGACCTATCTGAATTATTCTTTAAAACCAAAAGTTGCTACATGTGGACTGCAACTTATTTTTTCTCCCAGGGCTAGGGACCAAACCTAGCAGTTGTTAGGCAAGCATTCCACCACTGAACTCAATTCTCAACCTCTCATTAAAGTGGCAGCTATCATTTAGCTTCTTTAAAACAAAACAAAAAAAAACCTTTTCATTTTATGAAAAAAATATTTCTGGAATTTTGCAATTTTACTGTCTAGAATTTCAAGTATATATCCAACTAGTTATATAATTTAAAAGAAAAAGCATACATTAAAAGGACTTATAGGAAGTTAACTTAGATATTTCTAGGCAGGTTGATTTTACAGAACAAACTTTGGTCAGATTATCCTACTACAGACCAAATTAGTCCTTAGTATTACCAATGAAGACAATCTGAAAATAAGAATTGTTAGAGAAGCAGTCAGCAGTATCTTAGGATAATGGTAGGCTAAAACAGACAACAGATAGATAGAACTGATCTACAGCTGTTCAATTTGTTTAGGATTTGCTGTCAAATTAACAAAATCAGATCATGCTCTCTTAAGAACTTCCATATAGTGGAACAAGTATATTGAAGATAAAATGTGTAAACTATGGGTAAATACTTGCAAAAATGTGGCAATGGCTTTGGGAAGCTAGAATAGAGCTTTGAAAAAATTAAATAGGAACTAGAAAATCTGGAAATCTGCCTATTGTAGAGGAAGACTTTTAAAAACCATGCCACACTCCCATAATCTATTCTGGTCCAATGTAGCACCAAAGTATAATAAAAATTAATTCATATCGTTCTGTTTGCAGTACCTACTACTCTGGCACATGAATCCAGTACTCTTAATAATTATACACCAGAATAGTCATCAGGACAAGGGTAATGAGAACTGGCCCTATGGGAAATTGCAAAGGAACTGTACTTTTAGAACTCTCAGGCATAAAGTGCTGCTCAGGGGCTCCCTGCTGCAACGTGACTGCCCAGATGCCCCTCCCTTAGGCACCATCCTGACTAGTCTTCCCAGGAGAGCCTCACAATGACAGTGAACCACATGACCAAAAAGTGATCCAGTTCACAACAGTTTTGTTCTGATCTGTGAATCTATTTTTTAAAAAAAAGTCTTAATTACGAGATGAAGTCATTCATTTGTATCATAGCTAGGACATATTAAAGCACTATGGGCCAAGTACTTCACAAAGAGACATAGTTTCTCCAATTTTAATTCTTGGAACAAATCTACTTTCCTCTACCATAAACTGGGAATAGGCTCACCTCATAAGACTGTTATAGAGATTAAATAAATATGTAAAACTTTAAAAGAGCTGCAGACACTTAACAGCTCAAATTCACAGGGAAAGGCACTAATGGTTTAATGGTTGCTTCTCTTGCCAACATTTTGCAGAACAGGAAACTGAAGCTATATTGCTGAAGGTAAGTAACTTACCTAAGATTTCAAAAGAAGTGTTAGACCCATAAATGGTGTCTACATAATCTGGGACTAGAGACTTGTCTTTTCAAACTACAACCATAAAGGGAAGACAATGTTAAAACAACCAGCAAGTTTACAGGCTACAATATGCTGTCAATGCATTAATTCACTTATGAAATATTTATTGGACACCGTAATGGGTAGTTCCCTCACCCAAACAATTGTTGTTCAACCTGAATTTCACAATGCGAACTTCCTTGTTGAGAAACAGCATTTACACAGGCAATCTAGTTAAGATGAACTCATAAGAGGACAAAAACCCAGTCCTTAAAATGCAGAAAGGACACACAGATATTAAGTGATATGAAGAGGAAGGCAGAGATTAGAGTTGTGCAATGATAAGCAGGAAATGCCAGGCACAAGCCAGGAGAGATGTAACATGTTTCTCTTCATCCTCAAGGCCTGTAGAAGGAAGTAACCCTGCTGACTCTTAAATTTTGGACTTGTGGTCACTTGGACTTTGGGAGAATAAATTTCCATTATTCTAAAGTACCTTACACATGGCACATGTGATGTCAGCCCTAGGAAACCGATACTAGTATGTACAGTGTGGCTGTGGTTCCCAACTCCATGGTTACAGCAATAAACAAAGCTGTACCCATGCCCTCGTGGAGCTTACATTCCAGTCAAAGTGTTAGACAGTGAATGTGTAACACTGCCAGATGCTCTTTAGTACAATGAGGAGTAACTGCTGTGCAACAGAAGACCAGACGAGGTAATGAAGGTGTTTAGGGACTCTGCCCAGCGATGTGTGAAGGCAATAAATCTGAGTTGTGTAATCTTTATGCTACCTGTGCATTTCTTTTTTCCCCAGTCGTGGGGCCTGATCTCTGGGCCTGGGCACTGTCCTCAGCTCTTCAGCTCAAGGCTAGCGCTCTACCACTTGAGCCACAGCGCCACTTCTGGCTCTTTCTGCTTATGTGGTGCTAAGGAATGGAACCCAGGGCCTCCTGAGCGCTCTACCACTCTACCACTGAGCCACCTTCCCAGCCCTGCCTGTGTATTTTTCGCAGCACTTAATACAAGCCCCAACCCTAACTAGAAAGAACACTTAGCAAGACTAGCTCAGCAAACGAAAGACCTGAACCTGCTCTATCCTGAAATTCTAAAATACATGAAAATGGCTTCTCAGTAGACCTATCTTGCCTCCTAAACCTCTCTGGAAAGCAAAGGGGCTTCTCAGTTCTTCCCAAATTCATCTCACTCCCAAGAGAGAAGTCTCTGCTTCCTCACTCCATGAAGCCCAACTTCTCCAATGTCAAAAGGACCTAAACCCAAGGTTAGGCTGGTTAATCACTGTCACTCAGTAGAGGGTCACTTCCACAAACCAAAGGAGACAGCTATCCTAATGTCAACTTTAGCTTAGACATTTGTCTCACTTCCTCATGTCCACAGATAGACAAACATAACTGGTCAAAGTGTCACACCTGGGACCTTAGGTTATTGATGTAGCTTTCCCCTTGAAGATCTCTTTGCTACCTATCTGTTGGCTCTTTTACATCTCTAATGTCTTTTGTAATAATTATTCTTCAGATTAGTGTCTTTCACTGTTTTAATCATTTCATTGTAAGTGGCTAGATGAGGGCTCAACACCTCAAGGCCTGAAGCTCAGAAAATCAGCCTTTGCAATGAACTGAGCCCTTGCATAGATAACCTTTCCTTCCTATGACTGGCCTACCCTGGAGTTCACTCCTTAGCTGAAGTGAATGTACAAGTGAAGGGACCCACAACACAGATTATCACACTCCGAGGGCAGTCTTTTATCATATTCACTGCATTAGGCATCTAAGCAAAGGAAAAAAAGTCTTGAAAGGAAATGGAAAACTTTTTACATTTCCCCAGCTGGGCGCCGGTGACTCACATCTATAATCCTAGCTACTCAGGAGGCTGAGATCTGAGGATCACGGTTCAAAGCCAGCCCAGGCAGAAATATCCATGAGACTCTTATCTCCAAAACACTACTCAGAAAAAGCCAGAAGTAATGCTGTGGCTCAAATGTTAGAGTGCTAGCCTTGAGCACAGAGGCTTAGGGACAGCACCCATGCCGAGTTAGTCTAGGACTGGCAAATTAAAAAAAATACATTCCCCATATTAAAACTCTTATACTCTAAACAGTACAATTGACTTACTGTTTTAAAAATGTTTAACATTCATAACCATGATGGTTAGTCATTCTGAGCCTCTTCACAGAACGCCAATGCAAATAATGTGCTTCAGTAAAGTTCCTTTGATAATTTGAGCAACACTGACATCTACTTATCTGAGACTGTTTAAATTTAATTTAGATGTGAAATTACTTAAAATACAACCGCAAGGCACTGATAGAAGTGCTTACATTCAAAAATCCTTCAAGAGCTTAATAATAGCAGTTTCTGCAACTTCTTTACAGCACTCACTTGGGGCAATGGAGAGCCACAGGATCGGAAGACATCACCTGCAACACAGAATACCTCCCAACTTGTGCCCGTGTACTGGCTCCCTTGCAGTCTTTGCTCCATCCACTCTAACTAAAGGCCACAGGAAATGGCCTAGAGTATGGGCCATGGTGCTTTCAATTTAAATTCCATTAAATTTAAATGCCCTTCTTTCAACTCCTTTTCTGATCTTTAGCTATGTCAATTATCTCCCAAACCTGAGAATTCTGTATTTGCTGCTTTCTGTCACAGATTTTTCCCTTCTATTTTGAGTTGAATGAGGTCATTCAACTCATAGATCAAATGTCCCCATCTCAAGGGACTTTACTAGTCTAAATTAGCTGGTACCTTTAACCTCTACTTCCACTTTTTTCTATACCATTTACCACAAATGAAGTAACATACACTTTCTGCAGTTTGGTCTCTGTCTTCCACTCCTTAGCAACAATCTAAGATTTCTAGGTACCATTATCTTTAGTACCTAGAAAGTAACTATCACAAAGAAAACATATCTGTTATCTCAATAAATAAACAGCTTTGTGACTCTGGCTAACTTAAGCTCTGAGGTAATCAAAGAAAAAACAAACAAGATCATTTCATTCATTCAATCTTTCCCTCTGATCACTAATTCTTTCCAACAAAGCATAGAAAACACAAACCAAAAACTATCTGGGCAAGAACAAAAGCCCCCAAAAAACAGGCATGAGCTAGGCTTCAGGCTTACCTAATAGACCAAGTTTCTGAAATTCAAGAAAATGACTTCCCAATTAAGATGTCACTCACAGTCCTTCATAATTACTTTAGTTTGAGCAGGTACTAACTTGAATGTAGCAGATTCTGATTTAGAGTTTCTAAACGACCCAGTAAACCCACTGGGAAAAATTTTTTAAATCAAAACATAAAAGCCCAAGGGGCCAGGTATGGTGGCTCAAAGCAGTAACTCCAGCTATAGAGAAGGCAGAGGCAAGAGGAATAAAGTTGGAGGCGCGCTCAGGGTAGGAGGATAATGACACAAGAGACTATCTGGAAAACAACTTATGCAAAAAAGGCTAGAAAGGGGTTGTCATTTGTGCACAAGGCCCTGAATTTAAATCTCAATACCACCAAAACAAAAGTCATAGAGCCCATAAACGAAAGAATGGTCTCCCTGCAACTCTGGTCACCAGCTAATACTCAATATAAACAATATGATGTAGAAGATTCAATTTACATCTATCAAATTTTATCAGTTTCCTTTGAACTCCTATTTAAAACACACTTCTATCACTTTTTTAGTTAGATAGCTTACTACCTATCAGTTACTGTGTTCTACATCAAGTACTAAAGTTCAATGCTGACCTACAATTAAAAGCCCCTGATGTTTTTTTTTTAAAAAATCAATATTCTAGATTTCAATTTGATATGCAAACTTTTAATGGAAACATGAGTCATACAAAAATTAAATAGCAAAACTATTTTAAATGACTTACCATTCAAAGAATAGCTTACTGATATTTTTCTGTTTTCATAAGATTTTTTCTAGCTATAATCTAGGATTATGGTAAACAGAAATGAGAATCAAGTTCCTAAGCTCTGTACGAAGTACATACTGCTCATAAATATTACTTTTTCTCTTATTATTATCTTAAAAAGATACATACAAGTTTTACAAAACATGCTCAATTCAGTTCTTACACAAGACACAGCCATATGTGAAGAGCCTAACCCTGCATTTGTTAAAAACAATTATAATTTCTAAGGAACACACTATGTGAAATTTATTTCAATGACTGGTAAAAAAAAATCCCTCTCTAACAAACTAACTTCTGCAATATATTATGAAGATCCATGTTACAACTTAACAGGTCTTTTAGAGAATTACTTTTTATTAAGTACAGAGTATACTCAGAAGGCTGAGATCTGAAGATTGAAGCTCAAAGCCAGACAGAGCAGGAAAGTCCAAGAGACTCTTATCTCCAATTAAGCACCAATCAAGCACTGGAAATGAAGATGTGTGGAGCAAAAAAATCTCAGGGACAGCCCAGGCCCCTGAGTTTGAGCCCTATGACTGACACAAAAGTACAAAGTACATGATCAAGAAAAGTACCCAATAAGTAACCAAAACATAGAGAAATATTCTTCTCACTGCACATACGGCTCAGTTTAATCTGAATTTACAAAAAGAAAATGATGTATTAATTTGAAATATTAAGTGAAACCACTTAGGTGAGGAGTCAGAATGAATAACAAACATGTAACTGGGCCACCAATTAAGCCTTATGAGAGGCTTGAGTCATCTTTTCTTTAAACAGTGGCCACTGCCCTTGCTAGTGAGTGCACTAATGAAGACAAAGCCTAACATACCTTCTTCTAACAACAGCTGGAAGAGAACAGAGATGAACGTGAACAGATGTCATGGTCTACAATACACATTTTTTAACATTCCAAATTTAACAACTGGTCTAACTCCAATCTGAGGTATATTAAAAGTTCCAAACTTCTTTAATCAGCACCATAGGCGAAGTACCATGCAAACAATGCCATTGCAACTCCACACACTGGAAAGAGGTAATATTTATATTTTTGCCAAGGTGATAGTTCAATTGCCACTTCGTCTTTTTTCCTGTTCTTCTTCCGACGACCCTTCAGTCTGTTTTCAAAGGCCTCCAGTTCAGCCTAAATCAAAACAGTTTCATTTTTGTTAAATTTACTGCAAACATTTATTTGAAACTTTCCATTTGAATGAAAACAAATCAATTTGTTTTAATAGTAATAGTATAAATATATTGATTTAAAAAGAAACCACATCCCTCCACTACTGATTGAATTCAACATATTCACAGTTTAGGTAAGCAGAAAGGGAATTGGGAAATAATCATTTCAAACTGCAGCACTGAGTTTGTTATTAAATATTCAAATATCTGATTAAATCAGGGCCTCTAAAATACAGACAGCAGTTTTCTACTTTAACAACAGCTTCTAACAAATGCTATGATGCCCAGTAAGAATAACACAATTTCAGTTCTTTTACATTGCAGGTGGTAAGTAATAATGGTCTGTAGGGAAGAAATTCAAAGCAAGAGAAAAAAAGAATTCAAGTCTTCACTGTATCAAAAATGCTTTAAAAACAGCAAAAAGTCTTCAAGGGAAAATATATTTCATGCTTTAATACAAAATTACTATTTTGCAAAGAATTTGATATTGATTCTATGAAAGAATAACTGGGTGACAGTCATTATCAAATGTGGATTTTTATTCCAGTAAGTATTTACTCATAAAGCTTTTATACATGATAATGAAAAATAATACACAATACTGTAGTTACTCACTAAAACATGTTATTAACTGGCTCCCTGAGTGGTTGCTAATATTTTTTCAAAATATCTCAAGAGCATAAAAAAACTGAAGATTGGGCTGGGAAGGTGGCTCAGTGGTAGAGCTTTTGCCTTGCATGCTCGAGGCCCTGGGTTCGATTCCTCAGCACCACATAAGCAAAAAGAAAAAAGCCGGAAGTGGTGCTGTGGCTCAAGTGGTAGAGTGCTAGCCTTGAGCTGAAGAGCTGAGGGACAGTGCCCAGGCCCAGAGTTCAGGCCCCACGACCGGACCCAAAAAAAAAAACTGAAGATTACTCAGAAAAAACTGATGCTTAAATAACACCAAGTAATCAAATAAACATTATATCTACTTAATCTATTCCACTTTAAAAATCAGTAAATATTATATTTTAAAACTCTCTATCCAACACAATTCTTTAAAAAGAGTGGTAGGAAGAAAACCACCCTAAATTATTATTATTCTAATTTTGGCAGTACTGGTATTTGAACACAGGTTCTTGTGTTTGCCACATAGGCAATTGAGCCATGACCCTAGCACATTTTTACTTAAGATAATTCTCAAGTAGAGTCTCTCATTTGGACCTGGGCATGCCTAGGACTACAATCCAATTATCTACATGCTTGCTCCTGCGTAGATGAGATCACAGGTATGTGCCACCATGCCTAGCTTATTGACTGAAATGTGATCTCACTAACTTTTTTGCCTGGTATGTCCTCAAAGTGTAATCCTCCTGGCTTCTGCTTCCTGAGTAGCTAGAATTATAAGTATGAGCCAGCACATCATACCTAGCCCTTTCAAATGATCCTGAATAGTTTAATCTTTCAGGATACCAGCCAATCTGGTTGTATTAGCTGTGGTAAAACTTTGGGGCCTATTTGGCAAATCAACTTTATAGAATGATAAAGGTATCAGAGATCATCTTGGCCAATCTTTACCACGTGACTTGTTTCTGGTATGTTCCCAAGTCATGCATTACTACTTTTGTTCACAAAGGAGGTAATTTAGTATAAAATACACCCATTTGATAAGCATAAAACATCTCAAGATGCAAACTGACAACTAATCACACACCACTATTAGAAAGTGAAGCCACCCAACCTGTAATCCTCAGGAAGCTGAGATGTGAGGTTCACAGTTGGAAGCTAGCCCAGATAAGAAAGCCCATGAGACATCTCCAATTAACTACCAAAAACGCCACAAGTAAAGCTGTGACTCAAGTAGCAGAGCATTAGCCTTAAACAAAAAAGCTCAGGGACAGCACTCAGGCCCTCAGTTCAAGACACAGGACCAGCACACACAAAAAGAAAGTAAAGCTACTCTTTGGAGTATGTATGATCAATAAAATGTTCAAGTTATCAAAGACTATCAGGAATATACAGATGATAGTCATGAATTTAAGGATCTACAGGGTAAAGAGGGAATATATTTTAAAACAAATGTACTGTTAAGTAAACAGCACTTGTCTGTTACAGATAATCTGCAACTCAGAAAGAACCCGAACAATTTCTGCTGTGTGAAGACCTGAGCTCTGATGCTTTCAATGACAACATGCTATCCTCTCTTTCTTCCACAAAGAAAGAATAGTTAAAATTCTTATGGCCAGCAAAGGGATGAAATAACTAAGAATATAAAAGGTCTCTTGCCTTCTCAAATTTCAATTTATCTTAAGAAAAACTCTGGTATCATCAGTTTAGAAGAGTAGATATCCACCTTGAATTTGTGCAAAAGCTAACAATGATGCAAAGAGACATAAATCTGTTTATTTTGTTGCTGTTACCTGTTGTTTTCGTTTTTCCTCTTCAAGAGCAGCTTTGGCTTCTGCTTCTTTTATCTGTTTATATATATTTAGAAGTAAATTAACAATTTAATTTTTAAATTGAATATAGAATTTGGTATCTTCCAATCCAGTCTATTCTAACCCACAATAACTCTTGGGAGCTTTATCTTGGAAATTATTATTACCATGATACTATCAAACAGACTTGAGGAGCACAAGTGGAATATTATACTTTAAGCAAACATCTCTTAACAACTTTAATAGTTGTTAGAACACCATTCAAAGCATTAAAACACTACACTGAAATATTTTTAAATTTTGATTTTTTTCCTCTTATGGAATATATTCAGAATCTAGAATCAATAATTAAATACCACATTTTTCTAGAGTTGAAACTGATCATGACTTCAGAGGGAAAAATGTGTTAAAGACACCCCAATAGCAAAGACTACCAAAAATCTTATTTTAATTTTCAGAAGGCTTATGCTAATATTGAAACAAATAACTATGTCTCAAAGCAAATGTACTATCATGAAGGACAGTTTAAGAACACATTGGGCAATATAAAAAGGCATACATTAAATTCAAAATACGCCTATAAAATTAGGCTTTAAAAAAGATTAAACTTCTTTAAGGGTATACTTGTACAAAAGGGTTTCACTGTAATTTTCCATACATTTATATACTTTGATCAAATAAAATAAAATTCCAAAGTAACGAAAGGCTACTAGCACATTAGAAGTAGCATTTCGTGACACATTACCTCAGATGCTTTCCGCTTCATTTCTTTGCACGTTGTGTCACATTCTATTGAAACCTGATTTTCACGTACTTTGCTGCACTGCAATTCCTACAAATAACCCAAATTTTAAATCTTAAAGGATCATTCCTTCAGTTTCAGAACTGTAAAAATAGAAGCAAAATTCACCCAACCTAACCATTTAAAAATATTTGTCAGATTTATTAATGTTTAATAATAGTATGGTTATAAACATCGCCTTGCTTTAGAAACTTCATTTTATCAAGTAAAATAGTGAATATATAAAATCAAAATAATCAATTTAGTAATTATTAATAGGTGCCTCTCTCAATTCCAATTTTATTTTTATTCTTTACTTTAAGACTTCCAGGAAACAAAACCCTCTAGGGAAAAAAATCTCACAAAGTAAAGGAGCATCTTAGATTAAAAGTGATTTGGCTAAAAAGTATAGCTTTTCGGGCTGGGAAGGTGGCTCAGTGGTAGAGCGCTTGCCTTGCATGCATGAGGCCCTGGGTTCAATTCCTCAGCACCACATAAGCAAAAAGAAAAAAGCCAGAAGTGGCGCTGTGGCTCAAGTGATAGAGCGCTAGCCTTGAGCTGAAGAGTTGAGGGACAGCACCCAGGCCCAGAGTTCAGGCCCCACGACCAGACCCAAAAATAAAAAAAATTAAAAAAATATATATATAGCTTTCATGTAAAACTAATCAATTTAATTATGACACTATAAATTTAAGTGCAGAAGTTACCTACTACAAGAAAATATAATGGGTACTATGAAAATAAAATACCAAAAGACATTAAAAAATCCTCAAAAAGTGTCTGTTGTAGGGATGAATATAAGTGAATTTAAAATGTAAAAAAGACAATTCAACTTGAGGGAAAAATCGGAGAATGAAGAAAAACAAGCAGTTACAACTGTAACTAAGCTAGAGTAAGTCAGAGTCAATATGAAATAAAGTTTCTAAGGAGTTCACACTGCCACTAAGTTTTAAAAAAATGGAAACTGAAAAAAAACAAGAAACAACAAGACCTGATATCTTTTCTTCACAGGTTTTGTAGATCATTTGATTCCACTGAACTTTCCAATCATTTTAGCAATGATTAGTAAACTACTTTCACCTGTTTACTCCTCTAGGACCTATTTTTTTAATCATAAAATTAATTTCTTCTAAGTTGGAATATTGTATTATTTATGAGGTTGTGGATGTTAAATCATTTGAAGGAAACATTTTCAAAGGACAATACTTGATGGCAAAAAAAAGTGTCAAAAGAACAAAGTTTGATTCCAGACCATTTCTTAAACTATAAAACCCACTCTCTCACTATATATTCTTCAAAGACCTCAAGACTAGAGTACATTGATTCTATCCCCAAGGGACATTGAGTTTGATTCCAACATAAAACAATTTTCGTTTACTATTAAATTGCAGAAAATTGAATTGCCAAAGGTACGTTTTAAAATAAGAATTTACAGTAGGTTCATTTTATTATAATGAAGATTGAAATAAGACTTTATATTAAAAAAAAATAAAGAACTACCACCACATACAAACCAAACCAGACAAGAACTTATATAAGAAAGCATTTTGTATCACTTAAAATACTTACCTTTTTAATTCTTTTACAAGGGCATCTAAGTTTTACTTTCTGATTGCAATTGAAGGGACATTCACCAGGATGACACATCTCTTTGCATCTATGACCACATGGAAGCTGAAATAAAACAAACATAAACCAATCACATCTTACATTTTGGTCACATTCACCTCTCCCTACATCCTAAGATTATTTTAAGCATGAGTCTATCACACAAGGGACAAATCAGTCCTGGCTAATAAGTTATTTTTCAACTTTTTACACTGAGATAAATTATTTTAATTACCCATAATTTTAAATGTTCCACCCAGCATCACTCCAAAAATAGATCTCATAGTCACTCTTAAAGCTAGTTTTAGTCATGTGACTGCATCTCAGCCAATGGAAGGAAACCAAATACAAGTGATTTGTGATTCAAAGGACTTTAGGAATATATTTCCATGTTCCTTTTTTCTACATGTACTAGAAATGAAGCTGAAGCAATAATGGAAACATGAGTTAAAGAGTACAGAGTCTCATATCTAATGTGAATTTCTGGGAGAAATAAATTGTCCCTGTCTTTCAGCCATTATATTATATTAAAACTGCTTGATACTACGTATTGATACATACTTTTGGGGAGTGAGACATGTCAGTAATTGTCACAAAGTCTAAGTGCTCCTTGTCCTTATTTACTAATCTTCCTATCCTGATATCATTTGTTTTCAAATAAATTTCCTGTCTATCCAAAGGTTATCCAACTTTTTCTTTCCTTTTTTTTTTTTTTTGGTGCTGTAACTGGATATTAAATGCAGGATCTGGGTACTGTCACTTTTTCTGCTCAAGGCTGGTGCTCTGCAACTTGAATTACACCCCCACTTCTGGCTTTTTGGTGGTTAACTGGAGATAAGTGTCTCATGGACTTTCCTGCCCAGAATGGCTTTGAACCAGCCTCCTGAGTAGCTGGGATTCCAGTTATGAGCCATGGGCACCCAGTTCTCCATACTTTTGAGGCACAGCTTTAAACTACTATGAAAGCCTAATATGATTAACTTGCAACTCTAAATAATAGTCTTATAAGAAATATTCCTAAACTATTGACAAACTGCTTGCACTGTCTTGAACTACAACCAAAAAAATTTTGAGCACTTCATACATATTTTTTCTCTCCAACAGACTGTTAAATAAAATTCTATTGGTTAAGTATTGAATTTCAAAATCAGACTAATTTCAAAATCAGAACTAAATTGCTAGCTACTAACTCTGGGGCCTTAGAAAAGTCATCTGATTTTTCTGTGTTTCACATGTAAAAAACATGCAAAGTAACAGTATTTAATAAGGCTAGTTGTAAAGATCAAATATATTCAACATTATTTAGATATTATAGAAGTCAGTTGGGGACAATGCTCTTTCATTGTGCCATAAATCTCTTAACAATGATACATTACCTTAGTTTATATCTCAACAAACATTTCCATTCTCCATTTCTAATTCCTATGATTAACCAGATAGGTCTATCAAACTACTTATTCCAATAATTAAGAAATTCAGAATCCTTTTTTTTTTGCCTTTAATTTCTGGTCTAGTATACAACTACTTGCTTTGCTCTTTAGCTTTTAGCCAAAGCACTCATACTAAAACTAAATTTACATCATTCACATTACATTTCCACTCATCTTACCTCAGGACAGAGTACTGCTAAGTTTTACATAAGACATTGCTGAACCACTTTGTATTCTGTTGTTTCCCATAGACACACTAATCTCTTTAACAAGCTCAGTATTTGTTCATGTATCAAACACTTACTGCAAGCTTTTGTATTTACTTCTTTTCAGTATTTTGAATCTAAATCACATTTTGAGCAGTCTACGTCAATACTTCATTGCATAAAACATATATACTACCTTAAAATCGCTCTCAAAAATATCTTCTTGTTCTAATACTCACAAAGAGGTACTTCTTATTCTACGACTCACACATTTCATGAAGAGATATGTATCTATGCTAACTATGTCTTACCACTTTCACAGACAACAGTTGCACTTCATTTTCAGTGGGCCCAGTGAAGAACCACTAGAATAAAACTTGGAATAAGGTGGCCAAACAATAAAAATAAAAATCCCAGAAAAAAAATATCCAAGGAACGTTTACTTCCAAGGAATGTTTACAGGACTGGGAAGGTGGCACAGTGGTAGAGTGCTTGCCTTGCATATATGAGGTCCTAGGTTTGATTCCTCAGCACCACATAAGCAGAAAAAGCTGGATGTGGCGCTGTGGCTCAAATGATAGAGCACTAACCTTGAGCTGAAATGCTGAGGGACAGTGCCCAGGCCCAGAGTTCAGGCCCCACGACAGACAAAAAAAAAAAATTTCAGGTTACAGCTTACCTCTTTAGGGCACTGATTTTTGCAACAACTGAGGAGGTTCTTTTCATTTACATCAGCTGTGGTTATTTTTCTAAAAATAGGAGGGAAAGTTTTGATGAAATTCAAACCAATGTTCATCTCTTAGCATAATTTTTTTCAGAATAAAAAGAATAATTTTCTTTTTTTTTTTAGCTGGGAAAGAGAGAGAACTGGAAAGAGAGAGAAAAGAGCTAGGAAAGAGGTGGCCACGAAAGAGCAAGCTAGGAAAGAGAAGAGAGCTGGGAAAGAGAAGAGAAGGAAAGAGCTGAGAAGAGCTAGAAAAGAGCAGAGAGAACAGAATAATTTTCTACGAATAAATTGCAGCTTCAAATATATCCATGAAGGTAGCCTTATCTCACTTTTTTTCTCTAGCAATTATCTTCAAATTACTTCACAGTTATGGTAACTCAAAATATCTAGCCCTTTTTCTATACCTTTTTCTACACAGGTCAAATGTTAAAAGGAAAAACATCATGAAAAGGCAATACAAAACACAAAAATTATCATCCAGATCTGCCTTCTCTTTACTAATTCCTGCTAGTTTCTTTCTCCGTAGATAAATCATTACAATCCATAATTATAATTTTTCATAAAACACTGAACACAAAAAATTTACAACTAGTGTTTAATATATTATTTCCAATTGAAAAATTCAGGCTATTCAGTGGGAAATACAGGAAGCTCATTGGAAAACTTTTTTCCATTTGTTTTGAGGTATATATTAATATTAAAATTGTAGAAAGCCTACTTATTCATAGGCTTATTACTGGACTAAGCAGTCATAAATAAAATGGTAAATTTTAAAAGAAATTTCAAACCCAAACATTTTGAATGCCCACACAAAATACACAGCTCAGTCGGTCCTGTGTTACTATCAGTCACATTTACTTCACTGTGTGATCTGCTGAGTCTTTCCTTGCCCTTAATTTTGTGAAAATATGCCTTCTAAAATCAAATGGTGCCCTAAAAGGCAAGGTAAAAAGTGATCATAATTTTTCCAAGCCAAACAGAGCATATAATATGTTTAATATAAGTGATAAAGTAAAAAATTTAAATTTGTTGAAATGCAGCATGACTTCAGTGGAAGTTGCTGGTGTTAAGAATAAAAATGGATCACATAGTATTCAAGATGAAAAACATGAAGATCCAGTTTTGCATGAGCAGTAATAATGCATTCAACAGTAATTTTTTTGTGACAATAATGTAGCCCACTCCATGTGACTCAAGTTATAGATGGATGATCAAACCAACTATACATACATACAGTACATGCAAATCTGAGTAATGAAAGCATTAAACTCTATGCATTTTGAGTATCCACAGTTTTTCCTCAACAGTAGTCTCCTTGGAATCACATACCTGTATATACCAAGGGTATACTATATTTTAGATAATTGTGTGCTTTTCAATTTCTTTATAACTGATTCGCAAAATACTTTTAAAAAGTCACAGCTAGGTGCCAGTGACTCCTTCAGTAATCATAGCTACCCAGAAGGCTGAGATCTAAGGACTGTGGTTCAAAGCTGGCTCAGGTGGGAAAATCAATGAGAATCTTATCTCCAATGAACCACCAAAAGGTCAGAAGTAGAGATATGGCTGAATTAGTTGAATGAACAAACTAAGGAACAACACCCAGGCCCTGAGTTAAAGCCAAAGTACTGGCACCAAAAACAAAAAAAAAGTTACAAATATCAAAAAGAAGATTACTCTGTAAAGAATAACTGAATACATATAAAATATCATGGTTTTTATTATTCTATAATTAAGAATGACTCAGCTTTTCAATGTAATGCTTTGAAATTTCTAACAAGGAAATTTAGGATATTAACTTGCCTATTTAAATAAAGTTACAATCATGAAATGAAAAAGAATTTAAGCCACAAAAATTTTAAATATGAGAAAGGACACTTTTTTATTTTGGTACCACTACTGGTGCTTGAACTTAAGAGTCTGGGTGCTGTCCTTGAACTTCTTGGTTCAGGGCTCTACCACTTGAGCTCAAGTCACTTACTAGTGTAAGAAACAAAAGGTCTACATATTAAAAATACAATTAAAAATTTATACCTAATTTTCATCAAACCAAATTCTAGTTTGACACCATCAGTTGAACAATTTGAACAATCTGTCCCAGAAGTGCTTTTGTAATTATTTAAAAGCCAGTGATAACACTTTTTTCCTAACAAAATCTTATACAAAATCTCCAAATGGAATAAAGCAGAATTTTCCTGGTTGAAATCACAGTGAAGTATCTAGAAGATAGATTAAGCTACACTTCTTGTTTTCAGATATCTACTGAAAAGTCCATGACTACACAAGGTCTAAAGATAAACTTAATAGACAGATAAGCTTACTAAAACTTAATACAAAAACTTGGTAAACAGATAAACTTAATAAAATAGTATTTCTTCAGCCTACTTACCTGCACTCCACATATAGGCTTGTAATCTTGCAGTGACATTTTATTCTAAGCATCTGAACACAAGGAGGACAGTCTCCAGGGTGGCAAGGCAAAACACAAGGATGAGGACAACCCAACGGCCGTGATTTAGAGCACCCCTCTTCACAATGAAGGCATTCTGAACCAGCCTGAAAAATTGCATGGAAATAAATCCTTACAATTCTACACACTGAACTTAGATATCCTACTAAATAAAGTATTTTGCACATCTTAGAAGTATAGTTAATACAGAGAGTGATTAAGAATAAATAGATCAACTTAATGCACATATGAAAATAGAACAATGAAACCTGTTGAAATTCTTTTAAAACCAGGGAATGGGAGGAAGAAGAGTAATAATATATATTGATCACAATACTCTGTATACATATATTAAAAATGTCAGAAAGAATTTCCCAACATATAATACTTTTTAAAGTAGAGCTAATAAAATGGCATATGTTCTCATTCATCTTAAAAATATTCAAGATAAAGAATAAGATCATCAGTACAACCATCATTTATATAGATTTTCATGAATCTCATTAAGTCAAACCACTTCACCCTTTAAATGAACTTGACCACATAAGGTCACTAAATTGCAAAATGTAAATTATTTTCTGAAAATAGTGCTAAAATGTAAAATATTTTCTGAAAATAGTGCTGGAAAAATATGGAGTAAAATATTATCAATTAACTTCACCTCCAACTAGCACAATCGTCATTGAATACACATCACTAAAGCTAAATCACACCCATAAATAGATATATCTTAGTGTAACATACATATTAACTCTCTCTGCTGTAGTGATTTAATGTACTGGTGTCAGAAGATAAAAATGAAATTTGAAGTTTTAATTGCAGAATACTGTTTTTTATAATTAGACATAAAAATGACTTATTAAACACCAAGCATTTTTATTATCATTTGTGAACAGCCATGATTGTAATTATTAATGTATTAAAAAAATTCTAAACTATTTTTGGCTTTCAGACTAAGTAAAAGTATTTCAAATTACATTACAAACATGTTCTTCTATAAATAACTTCTATTTTTTTATTTTTAAAAGTACATTTTTTAAAAGAACATCTAATTCATTCCACAAACACTTTCCAGCATTTATCTGCCAGGTGTTCTTCCAGGCACTGGGAACAAATGGGACAAATTCCAGGAGGGAAATAAAGAATATAATGTAACATCTTGATAAGCCCTCCAATAAAAGCTAAAGCACAGGAATGTGGTGGTGGTAACAAGAATAAAACCTGCCTGATAAAGTTCACATTTGAACAAAAACTGAGTTAAACAGAATGAGGCAAAGATACATAAAACTCTGGTGGAATGCAGAGTTCCAAAAAAAAGAAACAAGTAAAAAAAAAAGACTGAGGTAAAAACAGAAACAAATGGAAGCAAGAGTGATGAGCAAGCCTCGATTGAGAAGATGGGTAAGGTAATTAAGAGTCAGACTTCTATAGAATGTTACAAGACATAGATCAGGCCTTGAGATTTTAGTCTGAGAGAGACTCAAAACTACCAAAAGGTTACCTGTATGTTTTCTGAAAGATGAATTCAGCCTGGCACAGTGGATCCTACTAGTAATAACAAGCTACATGGGAAGCAAGGCTTAGAAGGGTGGCAGTTGGGGCCAACCCAGAGAAAACATCAGTACAATATCAGTTCAACCAATAAGTTAGGGATGGTGGCACATGCCTGTCATCCTGACTAGGACAAGAGGCCTAAATTGGAGGATCAAAGTCCAGGCAGGTCTCAACAAGAACATAAAACCTTATTCAGAAAAATAACTGAAGCAAAAAAGGCCAGGATGTAGTTCAAGTGATTGAGTGCCTAACTAGTAAGCTTAAGGCCCTGAATTCAAACTAATAAAAATGGGAGTGGAAGGTTACTAAGAAATCTAAGTAAGAGATAATGGTAGCTTAAAGAAAAAAAAAAAAAGATAATTGGTAGCTGAGATGAGCTGTTAGTACAAGTTATAAGAAATGGTCAGCTTCTAGATCTGTTTAAAAAGACAGACTAACATTTTGTCTCATTTTCTATGGGATAAGAGGAATGAAGGTAAGGAAAACTGCATAATTCCCATGCAACTGGGTAAATGTTATCTGTGTTACTCAATACTACTTTTTCAAATGCAAAGATTCAGGAAGAGAAAACAATGAACAACAAAATATATAAACATACACAAAACTAACATGTAGAATCTACTTGCTCTTTCTAACTATATGGGATACCTACAATACTCTTCAATTTAAATATTAAAAGAAAAAAGCATTCCCAGGCTGAGATTTAAGAAGCCAGGAATACCATTTTCTAACTTGCTACTTTCCTATTTTATGAGCACAGAGAATTCACTTGACAAAATTAAGCTTCAGGTTCCCTATCAGTAACACATATATTTACTTAGGAACTCTACTCAACTGTAAAAAAACAAACAAAAATAGAAAAAAAGAAAATAAAATTACTAAATATACACTTGCTAAGCAATCTTTCTGGATTACTTCCTATATCAAGTTTGTTTTTCTAGAAAAGACTATTTTTAAATACTACAATGAAGACAGTCACCAGTGATTCACACCTGTAATCCTAGCTACTCAGCAGACTGAGATCTGAGGACCACAGCAAAGCTAGCCCAGGTGGAGAAAGTTTGTTAATTTCCAATTAACAATCAGAAAACCAGAAGTAAAGCTCTGGCTCAAGTGGTACAGGGCTAGCCTTGAATACAAAAGGGCAGGGACAGTGTTTAGGCCCTAAGTTCAAGCCCGGTGACCAGAATACACACACAAAAAAGACAATGAGTCTGGCTATCCCAATCTCATCTGCAATTTTCATTAAAAAAGAAAAAGACGGTTGAAGGCATGTAAAATACAGTCCTGGCAAGTATAAAACCCTAAGTTCAACCCCATACCTACAAAATAATAATTTTCTTTTAAAAAGAACTTATTACTCAAGAAGTAATTCACAATAATTTCCTAATAGTCACACTGGCTTTGAATGTGTTTTTCCTGATTCATTTGTTGTCTTGGAAATTGAGAAAAGAAAACCATATCATAGTTAAAGTTACTTTGATTATTATTTTTAGTTTGATTTATACTGTATTTAATAACTTTTTCTTTTTATCCAATGTATTATAAAAATCAAGTCATATACTGATTAAAATATCATAAGCAGTGCATTTAAATGTGTACATGAGGGCTGGGAAGGTGGCTCAGTGGTAGAACGCTTGCCTTGCATGCCTGAGGCTCTGGATTCGATTCCTTAGCACCACATAAGCAAAAAAGAAAAAAAGCCGGAAGTGGCGCTGTGGCTCAGGTGGTAGAGTGCTAGCCTTGAGCTGAAGAGCTGAGGGATAGTGCCCAGGCCCAGAGTTCAGGCCCCACGACCGGACCCAAAAAAAAAAAAAAATGTGTACATGAACAAAATAATACCACAGGCACTGATGTCATATTACAACAATAAAAGAAAAAACTAATAATGCAAATAAATATTTCAATCACACAATTCATATTAATTAAAACATTTGTAAATTGAATGTTATTTAAAATTAAAATGAAGTTTTCTGACTTATTTCTCATTAAAATGCCTGCTTATAGTATAATTCTCTATAGGTCTAGGAACTATTTTGCTTACTATTATTTGAACTTTGATTACATACATTTGGTCATTTTTACAGATCTTTGAACAGTTCATTTCTCTTAGGACTTTAAAATGCTTTTACATAATTTTATGTGCACACACACATACATACCATATATCTATGGTGAAATATACATTAAAATATCCCCAACGAAAGTAAAAGATTGGAAATTTTTAAATTAGGAACATTAGCTACCCTATGTGTCAAGTTTGAAAAAGGTAGCTTTTAGGAAAGGCAAGGCAGGCCACAAAGGATAAGGGGAGGAAAAAAGGAAGAATCTATAATAAATGGAAACTATATTTACACTATGATGGTTGAAAATGTAGACATACATGCATTCAACCTAAGACTATTACCTTGTTTTTGCCAGTGCAGCCATCAACTTCAGTTACTTTGTGACACTCTTTCATACATGTATGATTCTGACAATCTAGGAGTCTTCCACAAACTCTCTTACAAGAGTAGGGTCCTGCAACATGGCATGGTAGTGGACTCACCTTAAAAAAAAATAAAAATGAAACTGACATACACATATATATATATATATAAAATCTTCTGGACCCATATTTTCTTTTTTTTTTATTGTGAAAATACTGTACAGAGGGGTTACTATTACATGGGCAAGATAATGAGTACATTTCTTACCAACCATTGTTGCTTCCTCCTTTGTTTCCCCTTCCCATCCCTTCCCATCCCCCCCTCTACCTCCCCCACCAATCCTCCCCCCCACCAAAGTTGTAAAGTTCATTTTTCGACATAACGACCTGTACATTGGACCCATATTTTCAAAATGACTCCTATAATTTAAGAACAGATTTCACGAAAGTCTAATACATTTTCATTAATAATAATGTTTATTATCTAAGTCACAGTAATCTAGCAAAACATAAAAAGAGCCCAAGAAATAAAGCATTCTATTACTAAAAGGGAAATTTAATATAGCAATTCTGCAATGAATGCATATATACATAAGCTAAATAAAAACATTTTAATGAGTAGATAAACCTATAATAGCTACAACATTAAAGTACTACACTCCAATCTTGTTATGTCTAACAACACTAGCATAAAAGAGATATAAATTAAAAGCTTACTTACAAACTGTACCTATAACTCACCTCATGCTTCCCAAGACATTCCCTACAAGGAAACAAATAAAAACATAAATTCTTCAAAAATATGTAAACCAAAGATCCTAACTCCATTAGTTTTAGTGAATAAAAAGTAAACAAATATGGAAATAAACAATTACTATAAGGTTACAGGATACAACATTAATATACATCGGCTTCTTTTCCTGTCTAATAGCAGTGAATAACTGGAATTTGAAAATTTAAAAATCACAAGACTATACTCCACACAAAAACCTCAATCTACTTACCTACAAAAATTACAAAATGCCAGGGAAGAAAATTAAAGATTTAAATAGATATTCCTTTTCTGTAGAGAGAAAGGCTCAATACTGTTAAGATTTTATCAAGATTCAACACAATTCCCATCGAAATTCCATGGAATTGAAAAACTAATTGTAAAGTCAAAATATGGAAAGACAACAGAGGTAGCACAATACTGAAGAAAACACAGGTGGAAGACTGAGACTATCTGGCTTCAAGACTTGAAAAACTAAATCAATGGAACAGGGCCCAAAAATTGACCCATACAAACACAGTCACCTGATCTCTGACAAAGGCAAATGACAGGTAAAGGACATTCTTTTCAACAAAGAGTGGTACTGGAACAAAAGGTAACATTCACTTGCCAAAAAAGTCTAGACAGACTTATACCTAAAACTCAATACAGAACAGAGAGATCCATAGATTTGCAACTATCATGGCAAATACAGTTGAAACAAACAAAAAACCCAAAAACAAAAAACAAAAGAAAATGAAGCTGAACACAGACTAGTTTACAGGCCAGGCCTGAAATAATGATGAACTGAACTAAAATAAAGGGGAGAGGTTCAATACTAAGTGAAAAACAGAAATAGCCAGAAAGGTTAAAATTCTAACACTTACACAGGAATAGGAACTTGACAAGGAGGACAGGGTAATGCAGTCTGAATAAATGCTGGCTCAGAAGACTGCTCCCAGGGTCCTGAAGGTTGGGGCTATGAATAAAATACATGACAATTTGAAGTCAGAAAGATTAAATCATATAGGTTTTTTAAGACTCTGAGAAAACAGTTCTAATGAATCATTTGTCTAAACAGGTTGAATTTTTCTTCAAGTAATCAACAAATTGTGCTTACTGAAACATCTTATTCCATCTATGTTACAAGTTATTACCCTTCAAACATACTGGAAAGTGCCACTTTTTAAAAGTTGAAACAACATTTAAATAGAGCCTCCTTCAATTCTCAAAAGCCAAAAGGAGAATGAGATATACAACTGTTAACTCCAGTACCCACCAGTTCAATGTAATCATTATATTCACTGCTGTTCCTCATTACCTAGTCAGAAGTCTGATCCATAGTAAGGGCTCAATGAATACTGAATAAGTCAGTGAATCTTTAAGGAAGCTACTCTGTGGCATTCTTCATAGCTCTACCTCACCCCACCCGGGTGCTAGAGATCAAACTTAGGGCCTCAGACACACAAGTGCTCTACCATGGAGTTACACACACCCAGTTTTCGTACTATGAGCTTAAGGAAAAAAAGACCAAATCTTCTAGACACTAGTAGCTCATGCCTAAAATCCTAGCTACTCAAAGGCTAAGACCTAGAAGATAGTGGCTGAAAGCCAGCTCAGGCAGAACAAACAGTCCATGACACATCTCCAATTAATCAGTAAAAAAAAGTGAGAAAAAAAACCCAGGTTTTAGAGGCATGGTTCAAGTGCAGAGCACCAGTTGTGAGCAAGCAAGCTGAGAAAGTGTAAGGCCCTGAAACTTGCACAAACACACAGACACAAAGACCAAGCCTTACTTTTCCTTGTTCCACTGTATCTAGAATAGTGTTTAATGTATGTTTCATACTCAAAAAGTACTTAGTCATTGCTTATTGAATGACTATGTAAAATCAAGAAACTACAACCACATGCAATCTCTTTATTAATACTATTCTCTTACCCTGCCAGTTTGCCTTATTAATGCTTGATCATGACATGAAGTAGAACATAAGTGGCCACATTTCTCCAAAACTTTTTGGCAAAGTTGATGACAGGGTGGACAAGGGCCAAAGTGACACCGATGTTTTTCTTGACTTGTATGATGACATGATGGTGGTCGACTAAATCACAAAGTGAAATGTTTAAGTCCTTTGACAATTCAACAATTATATGTAAAGTTCAATGATCTATTTCTGTATTGTCTAATTCCATGTGCAATGAACATACTGAGGATATTAACATTTTAAAAACACTAAAGCAAAATTACACTAAAACCTGTTAACAATATTTAAAACATTTGAGTTAAGCTGTAAGGTATCAAGTGTAGGTTTGTAGGAGCTCCATACCAACCTGCATAGCTCTTTGCACTTGGGTGGTCTCGTGGTTCTCTCCCTGCCACAGGGCACAGTCACCTTTGCATTACCGCAATTGCATTTCACATCAACGGTTTCTGGGCATGGATAGCAACTGCCTGGAAAAAGGTCTCAGACTTAAAAATTTTGTCTTAACCCAATACCTCAAAAAAAGTACAATCAATAAATTTATTGTATTTGCACAACAGGATACGATACTGTACAACTATAAGAATAAGGAAATGATGGAAATACTAATGAATCTTAACATACATTAAGCAAAAGAAGTCATATATAAAAAGTACAAAAAAAAAGATTCTCACTAGTTTTCTAAAGAGAAAATGTAGTAATTGTTCACAAAAACATCTATATTAAATGTAATGGGTCTATATTTCCATTTTTAAATAAAATAACTACACTATTTTATTTTAACTCAAATAGTCACTGTTAATAAATAAAACTCACATTAACAGAAGTTCTTTAGGGTTCCAAAAAGTATAAACAAATCACAAGAATAATGTTTTATAACCACTGGCATAGGATGTATTCAATCCCTTGCTAGATTTAATTCCATATAAATGAATAAAATTCAGAACAAAACTGAAAAATTCCTATGTGTATATTAACTGGTATTTTCTTTAAACTGAGTGGAGATGGCTAGGGAAATAACAGCATGGTTTACAGAAAATATAAAACTTCCATATCCACAAGACTGTGAATATTCATTTTTCTGAATAAATCACTAAGTAATTAACTTTTAACAAGTCTTAGGTTTACTTGCCTTGTTTATAAAAACAGGTATTAGCAACTGTCTTACCTTCTTAAGATTGTTAAGGAGTCACAAAACATAATGAATATGAAAATTCCTATGGATATAAAGCACTAAGTACATGCAAAAACAAAATGACAGCTATTGTTAAATTGTACCTCTGTGGCAGACAGATGGACATTTATGGTTTCTACATCCTAAAGTCCGTCCACAGTTTTGATCACAAGGTGGACAGTTTCCAGGGCAACACTAAAAAGAAAGCACTATATAAAGACTATATCTGAAAGGCAGGTATATCACATTACCCTTAATAATATAAATTAGTATCATTAATACATGCATAAATTCAGTTATTCAAAGAACTTATGTAAAGTTAAAGCAATTTTTCTAACAATGAAAATATTAAAAAATATCAGCATTCTTCTGGTAACCAGATACTATTTTTAAGAGTTTACTAGTTTAAATAGACAATGACTTAATTTGATATATTCAAGTTAAATTTTCTTGCTTTTTAGTTAAATATTCCGGTTAACTTCCATCAAAGAATTTCATTTACTTATCTATGCAGAGATTGGCAGCATTACAAAAGAAATAGATTCGATCTAAATGTAGTCAATTCTGGCTATTAGTCGGTCTGTTTTTAAAATAAAATTGGTTTAATGAATAGATTAATCTGGCCACCATTTTCAAAACATGGGACTAGAGAATGAAAAGAAAGGGAAACAAATGTAGACTACCTACACCTGTCTTTCTCGTCTTGACTTGCTGTCTGTGATATAGCTATGACTTGTCCTAATTTTTCACTAAAGAACACCAGGCAAAACAGGATACTTCAATCTATACAAAAAAAGAAAAAGCACCAAAAATAGATGTAACAAAGGACTACTTGTCATTTTTTGAATTGTGTTATACAAAAATAACTCAATGTTAAACGTAGGGGAAAAAAAACATGTAGACATGTATTTGGGGTTTATATATAGGGGTATTAAATGGATTAGAATCATGTATTTTATGTCTGGAAATTTACTGTAATAAGGTTCTTAAGCAACTAGTCAAAAGAGAAAAAGAGAAGAGGGAAATAAATTGTAGTTAATAAGCAAATGAAGTAGATGAAATGATATCATCAAAAAACAAAGAACAAGGGTTAGGAAGGTGGCTCAGTGGTAGAGTGCTTGCCTCAAATGCATGAGACCATAGATTTGATTCCTCGGGACCACATAAACAGAAAAAGCCTGAAGAGGTGCTGTGGTAGTAAAGCACTAGCCTTGAGCTGAAGAGCTGAGGGACAGCGCCCAGGCCCAGAGTTCAAGCCCTAAGACTAACCCCCCACACACACACTCCGCCCCCCAAAAAAAAATAATAAATGAAGAACAAAAGCAGAGTGGAGAAATATCTAGAAAACAAATACCAAGATGGCAGAATTAAATCCAACCATAATAAAGATCACATTTAACTTTAAGTGATTTTACCCAAATCAAATGATAAATGATGTCAATTTAGATAAAGTCTAAACTCTTGAGAAGAAATGTACATTCTTTTAGGAATGAATAAAGTTAAATCATGTGACTACTAAGCAAGGCTAATATTATCACTCTTTCAATAAACTTTAGAAGGAATTTTACAAAAAGGCTGTTTCTTAATGAAAAAAAAGCACCCAGAAGAGCTACATATATAGAGAGAACAGTAAAATATATCAGTAAAATTTCTATTAGGCTAAGCATCAAAAATAATTCCTGTTATTAACTTCTGCTAGGTCCCAACCATCAGAATAAATCAGCACACTCTCTTAATGAAATTTTAAATCCAGAGAATAGAAACAACAGCCCCAGACCTAAGCTTGCTTTTCTGTTTTCTTTGAGAGAGAATCTCATTATGTAGCCTAGGCTGGCACTGAACTCAAGATCCTTTTGTTTCAGCCTTCTGAACACTGGGATTGGAGGCAGATGCTACAATTCCTGGCTTGAGACTTTTTTATATAAAAAAACAGGCATAATTTCCTACTAATGATAAACAACGAAATTATGTTGGCTATTTACTAGTGTTTTACATGGAAAATAAAGAACATACCTGAACATTTGAGGACCAAGATAAGCCCTTTATTAATCATAGGCCCAAAAAGGAAAAATTCAAGACAAGTTTTAAATCAGTGTTTCTATACCTTTCTCCTACACTGATGCTTCTGACAGTCACGCATCTTAACACATTTAGTTTCACACAGATAAGATTTATGACAGGGCATTCGCTTTGTATGCTTTCCACAGCGACAATGCTTTTCCACTTCCTGGAACAATCAAAACAATACTATTAAAACTGTTTTTTCCTCACACAATAATCTCTGTAAATATCACCAAAATCAAAATTGAGTCTCCTAAAATGTTTATATCTTACTTGGTTCCAAAAAGGACTTCCTATCAATGTTAATAAATTTAGTAGAAATTTGATATTAAACATTAAAAAAACACATATTAAAACCACTTAAGTCATAACAATCATAACATTTGCACATCTTGTCTCACTACAACAGAAAAACTTGAGTCTAGCAGCCTAACTGGTTGACCAGGCAGTATGATCAAAACCAAATGACATACATAACTTTTTTGTGTTTGTGTGCCATTGTCAGAGGCTTGAACTGGGTTCTGTCCCTAAACTTTTTTCCTCAAGGCTTCCCTCTGCCACTTGGCTACAGCTCTCCATTTATGCCATTTTTTGGTACTTAAATGGAGAGAGCAGTCTCACAGTCTTTCCTACCCAGGCTAACTTTAAGTTGCATTCCTCCTAAGTAGCTAGGATTACAGGCATAAGCCACCAGTGCCCAGAGACATATATAATGTTAAAGTCCCAAATTTAGGCTTTTGCTTCTTTCCATCAAAGCTATGCCTAATTCAATACTGTTGTCAATATCCTATGGAAAAAAACAATTCCACACTGGACATTTATAAGCACAAACAAAAAAGGAGATTTTTACATTTGACTGCTAGCACATACTTTTCCTGATTCTTACCATAAATATTAGGACACTAAACACCTATAGATCATCATGTAGAAGTACATAAAAGCAAAAATGTTAAACAATCACAAGACAATACTATCATATGATATGCAGCTCTAAAAAGTAATTGTTACAGGCTGTGACTAACTTGTCTACATGTTTCACAAGGACCTCGGTGACAGCGTTGTGAACATCTATGGAGTCCACATTCGAGTACTTTGTCACAGCTGTCTCCACAAGTTGGTACATCTTCTGTACAAGGCAAAGAAAATTCTAAAAGCAGATAAAATGTCAGTGTAAGATATTACAAAGCAGTAACAAAATGCCACATTTCAAAGACTTCCCTGAAGAATGACAGCCATTTCAGACTATACAATTTTGCATCCATTCAATTATTGAACTATATTTTTACTGACTGAAAATAATCTTTAATATTTTGTGAAGCTTAGTGGTGGTTTTTTTCTTTTGAAACAGTCCTGCTACATAGGCTAAGATAGATAATGTTCCTGCCCTCACCTCTAAAGTGCTGGGATTACAGATATGCATCACTGTATTCCAGCAAGAATGGTGTGTGTGTGTGTGTGTGTGTGTGTGTGTGT
>NW_012267224.1:24039987-24047919 GCF_000151885.1 Dipodomys ordii
CTCCTAGGGCTTGAACTGCTGGGATTATAGATATGCATCACTGTATTCCAGCAACGTGTGTGTGTGTGTGTGTGTGTGTGTGTGTGTGTGTGTATGTATGTGTGTGTGTGTGTCCTAGAGCTTGAACTCAGGGCCTGTTCCAAGCTTTTGTGCTCAAGGCTAGCCCTCCACTGGCTTTTTTGTGGTTAATTGGGAGATAAAGAGTTTCATGGACTTTTCTGCTTGGGCTGGTTTCATACCACGATCCTCAGATCTCAGCCTCCTAAGTAGCTAGGATCATAGGTATGAGCCACCAATGCCCAAGTAAGTTTATGTTTTTCAAACAGGAATTTGACACATGAAAAGTTACCATCCTCAATAAACATATTTACAGGCTAACTACTTTTAAAATGAGCTAGATTATATAAAACTGAGATTTCCACAATATATAGAATCATTTTTCATTTTCTCTTAATATCATAGGATGAAAAAGACAGACTTTAAAACACTATACAAGCCAGGCTCCGGTGGCTCACGCTTGTAATCCGAGCTATTCAGGAGGCTGAGATCTAACCACCAGAAAACCAGAAGTGGCGCTATGGATAACCTAGTACTCACTCACCTTGAGCTCAAGAGCACCCAAGTCCAGAGTTCAAGCCCCACTACTGACATAAAAAAAAAACACTATACAAAAGCTGGGTGCCAGTGATTTACATCTGTAATCCTAACTACTCAGGAGGATGAGATCTGAAGATCACGGTTTGAAGCCACCCAGGCAGAAAAGTCCCCATGAGGCTCATCTCTCCAATTAACCACTCAAAATCCAGAAATGGCACTGTGGCTCAAGTGGTAGAGTGCTAACCTTGAGCACAAAAAGGCTCAGGGACAGTGTCCAGGCCCTGAGTGAGGTCAAGCCCAACAACTGACCAAAAAACAAAAAAGCAAAAAAAAAAAAAAAAACCCAAACATTATACTAACAAATAGGTGATGAGAAGTATTAGAAATAATCTAAGGAGTCTATTATTGGTGGAGAATCAAAGAAACTGACTCAAACTGTAACCTGACTATACTTTGACCTCAAAATAGGTTAAGCTATAATCTAATACACAATAATGATAATACCACAGCCTGTCTCCTTATCAATCCTCACCAGAATCACAGCATAGAATGATACACTTACAAGTGATAAATTGAAAACGACACATCACATTCCCAAAGATCAGAGTTTATGTATATTAAGGTTTACTCAGTGCTGTACATGTATGAGCACAAGCAAATATACAATGACAAAAATCAACCATAATTATCATTCATTATCACTATCATTTTGTCCTCTGGAATCCCAACAGCCTTCTCTTCCCCAGCCCTTGGCAACCACTGATTTCTCGCTGACTCTAGAGTTTCACTTTTCCAGAGTCCTACAGTATATACTTCTTTCAAATTAGTTTGCTTCATTTAGCAATATTCAGTTAAACTTCCTTCATATATTTCCATGGCTCAATAGCTTATTTCTTTAAAAAACAGACTTACTTGATTTCTGACATGGACAGGCCCTCTTCCCAGATCGAGGACATTCGCCACAAGCACCAACATGGCACACTTGTTCACATGTATGATTACCACATGAAAGTGTTTTTCCACACACCTAAAATAAAATGTGGACTAGTAAAGAACCATTAAAAAAGAAGTCTGTATAAACATAATCCATTTTCAAACATAGATAAGCAACTTCTTAAATAAGCAACTTCTTTATGTCCTTCACATTATCATACTTTGTCTAACTTAGTATTTTTTGTGTGTATACATTTCCTAGGCACCAAATAGTATATCTTTAAAAATGTAATAAAGAAAAAAAAGCACATACAGTTTCACATAACAACCAATTAAAGATTTCCAAACAGTACTGAACCAGGCCAATTCTAGAACAAGATACCTATAAAATCAATCCTATTTCTCCAATAGTATTAACTGTGCAAGGGTGAAGGGACTGTCTGAAGAAAAGGGAAAACATATTGTAAGAAAATAAAAAAATTGCCTTGAATTCAAATTCAACAAGTAGCCCTTACTTGGAAAAAAATTCTCTTTAGTAATTAAAATATTAAATTAAAATATAACTTTCTGATACATGAAATAGTTCATTTGAGTTGCTATTCTTTTGCTTAATTATATTTAATTAGCATTGCTGCTTTTCAATCATTTATGTTTTCCATATTCTTTTTTTTTTTCAGGTAAGGGGTAGGTTTATTCATCGTTCTGGCTGGCACCAGGCCATCTTGGCCCTCCACGTGGCTGGGAAAGGCCTGGGAAAGAGCTGGGAAAAGAGGGCGTCTGGGAAAGAGCTGGGAAAGAGAGAGAGCTGGGAAAAAGAGCTAAGAGAGCTAGGAAAGAGCTGAGAAGGAAAGAGCTGAGAAACAAAGTTTGGGCCTGGGCTAGGCCTTATCTAGGGTGTGGGTGGAGAAAGGTGTGGCCACATCAAATTCAGATGTGACTTCAGAGGATGCAGATGTGACCTCTTCCAGGTGTGCCAGTTGCCTAGGTAACGCAGGTACTGGGTGGAGACTTTGCTTGAGGAGGGTGGAGTCTGCTAGCCATCCAGGACCGGACCTTACATTCCAGCCTTTTAATAATCATGAAATAGGGCGCAGATTCTCTCTGGCTACTTCCTGCTGACAAGGGGCGTTGACATTAGGGGTAAAAGGCTGGAATTTGGTCCCCTCTCAGAGAAGGCAGTGAGCAGCAGCAGCTGTCTCTTGGTGGCATGAGTCCTTAGATGAAGTCTGGAGAAGTCTCATGAGGCATTGAGGGTAAAAAGAGGTTGCTGAGTAAGAACCACACCAAACACGTGGTATTCAGGTAAGGGGTAGGTTTATTCAATAGACCTGCTGGGACCAGGCCAGGGTGGCACTCCACGTGGCTGGGGAAAGGCCTGGGAAAGACCTGGGAAAAAGCTGAGAAAGAGCTGAGAAAGAGCTGGGAAAGAGCTGGGACTGAGCTGGGAAAGAGAGAGAGCTGGGAAAAAAGATGCTTTCCATATTCTTTAAGACCCACCCCTCCAAATAAACAAATATATATATATATATGTAAACATATATAGCTATATATATTTTATATATACGCTTACTTGGTCACAGTGCCACAGTGGACTTGCACAACTTCTTTCAGCTACTTTTTTGCCACAGACACATTTTTGTCTACTAACTCTTGGACAAGGCTGACAATTTCCTAAAATCACAATGATTTATTAGCTGACAAATAATACAAAAGCAACAAAGATCACTTTGACTTCACTTAAAGTCAGAAAAAATAGGTATAGCCTTTTACCTGCATGACAAGGATTTTCACACTTATGTTGCCCACAAAGTAACTTCCGCCCACACGGAAGCTGACAGGACCATTCCTTGGCACTGCACCTACGAGGGATAGGTTTTGCTTTCTTACAGTAACAAGTAGTTGTGACCATCTTGGGACAGGGAGGGCAGGGACCTAGAATTCAGATAAAAGGAAAAAGTTGGAAGTCAGAAATTAGAACTATTTGGACATATCAAAAAAAAATCTAGAACTTCCTCCATTAATACTTTAATATGTAACTCCTTTCAATATTTTCTCATGACAAAATCAAGTTCTCAATCTAACGTTCACTTTTTTTTTTTTGTCCCCAACATAAGAAATAACCTTGCTACACAAAACCCACCTGGATGACAGAGGAGTAGACACTTATGTCCACAAGGTGGCTTAAATTCTCTCTCACATATCTGGCCACATGAATGAGGGACAAGCCAGGGATCTAAAGGTGGATCTTCAACTTTTCCACAATAGCAATAGTACCGACTAGGTGTTTCTGATCTTTTGTATTCAAACCTACATTTTGGACTAGAAAGACGAATGAAATTATTAAAGTTAATTTCATCTTTAAAAACAACATGAGAGATAGAATTATGAACATCCTTAGTAACAGATAACTATGTTCAATTAGTTTTACATTAAGGAATTCTTGGTTCTATCTTTGTATTAGTAAAAAGGTAAGATCATATTAAATTCTATTTATCTGTAACAGCTCTGTAAAAGATAATTTCCTGAGATGATGTGACTTTATCTGCCTCCAATGATCATGAGTAGTAGTTGAGATATGCTCAATGCATATAACCAGGGAAAATTAACAATTTTTAATCTTACAGTTTTTAATTTAACTAGCCATATAGATAGTTGCTAAACATACATATCCAGAATTAGTTGTTATGTGCACATCCAGAGGACAGCTACATTAGGTTTATACTATTCACCTAAATCATATTCCTGTGGTATTCGCCCAGATGTCTATAAAGCTCATTTTTTTTGTTTGGGTATGTAGTTCACAAATAAAATATATTAGTAATAGCAAGCCGAAAAGTAGACAGACAATATACCAGCAAGAAATATGACTAAAATCTAGAATAAAAGAGGAAAACTTAAAGGTAAATTAAAAACTTTAATTATATTCAACATCATAACCAAGGAGATACATCTCAAATTTGCCAAAGAAAAGTTTAAATCCATTTCATATTCTGTTAAAGCAAAATGATTTGTAACTTAATTCATTCAAATAAACTTTGATACCAGAAATTTCAACCTTCAACTCCATCAAAAATTCACTTGTGGATCACTGAAGATCATCCATTCCCAAAAGATAATGCTTGGACTTAGTTCTTCACAGACAAATGAGTATAATCAGTATACTACAGTACAACAGAGCTTCAAATCATCACTTACATTTCTTCTATATTAAAAAAATCATTTTCATTGTTTTAAGAACATGTTCTGCTTCTAAACATTCAAAATACCAAAAAGGTATGTTTCTTGTAATTAAAATAAAAAATAAAATGACTCATCATTGATATAATTAGCATTTTCTTAGAAAGAGTTAATTTCCTTTTATTTTAAAAAAAGTTTATCATTTCTTTTAACTACTACAGAGAAGTATGTGTGATTTTAATAGGCTTAGATATAAATATCTACCAAGCAAGTCACCACCTGTTACATCACCCATCAGCACTAAGAAGGAACCATTTTAGTGAGATCAACATGTACAGATACATGATTTTTATTTAAAATAATGAAATGCTAACAATGAACTATTTTATCTTGTTCATGAACATATATTAATAGCAATATATATTTTAAATTTATTTGTATAAAATTAATTTAAAACTATTAACATTTTTGCCAACTCGACAATAGCTTTTCAACCAAAATGGCTGGCCACTGATTTCCCTTTTCAAAATAGCTTTTTAAAAACAGTTAAATAAAAATCACAATATCTGGTTTAATTCTATTACCTATTAAAAACTAAAATTTTGCCAGGCTATAGTAGCTAGGCTTACAGCCATAATCCTACCTACTTAGGAGGCTGATAATCTGAGGCTCACAGTTTAAAGCCAGCCTGGGTAGGATAGTAGAGTTGTGGCTCAAAGTGGTGGAATGCTAGCCTTGAACTCCTCTTACTACAAGGAACCTTCACCTATCATTTCCCTCAATAACCTCAACTCCTCTTACTACAAGGAACCTTCACCTATCATTTCCCTCAATAACCTCAATGCTAACAGGGAAAAAAAAAACTCTCAATAATTGTTCAAAAATATTTTTACAAAGTAACTTTCATTATTAAAATGTTTCTAAAGCTATACCTCCATAATTTTATAAATTTACCACTGTTTATGATAATGAAAGGAAATGTGATACAAGTCTAAGTTCTGTGAGACCTGAGGCCAGTGGTAAGAACCAAAACTTAGGAATACAAAAATAATTATGAGCCAGGTGCCAGTGGCTCACACCTGTAATCCTAGCTACTCGGGAGGCTGAGATCTGAGGATCACAGTTCAAAGCCAACCGGCCAGTAAAGTCCATGAAACTCTTATCTTCAATTAACTACCAGAAAACCTCAAATGGGGCTATGGATCAAGTGGTAGAGCACTCACGTTGGGCTGAAGAGCTCAGGGACAGTACCCAGGCTCAGAGTTTAAGCCCCATGGCCGACAAAAACAAATATGAAAGTTATAAAACATGAAGATAAAATCTAATGTTTCACAACCGTAACAATGAATCTACCCCTCTGGACTAATACAGATAAAATTTTAATATTTTCATATTTAACAAAGATATATAATTATCACTTTTCAAGTTATTCTCAAAATATAACCAAAGTCCAGAGTTCAACAATCACCAATATGCAAAATGAATAAATATCAGATAATAAACACCTGAAGTTTTGAGATTTTGATGAAAAAGCTAAAAAGCCTATAATCAAAATATATTAGATGATAATCTATACAATATGATTTCTATAAATCTCACTAATTGGAATCCCAAAGTTCTTTAGAAACATAAAAAGTTGTTTTGTAAGTGAAAAAGTAAAGTCTCAATAATTATTGGAAAGATACTGCATTTATAAAAATTGAAGGGGGAAAAAAACCTACCCAAGATCCCTTATCTTCACAAGCCAAGTAACTAACTGAAGGCCAAACACAGACAACTGGAACTGACAATAACAGAAGTTAGACTCTACAACTTCAGTTTATTTGCAACTTAATAATGTAATGAACTAGAAAAAATTACCAAGGCCAAGGATAATCTCTCTTTCCAAAGTCATCATCAGTTAAAGAAGATACAAGAAACTGGCTATCTTTCGCCCACTTCTGGATACAGGGCATGTGAAATATACAGAAACATCCTGAACAGCTCCAAACCTAAGACAGAAATGCAAGAAATTAACATGTGAATTGTTTTTCTTTGTTGATTATACAGTGCTTTTAGTATCACACTAAATTACTTTGAAAAGCTACCTAAGGATGAGAGGAACAAGAAGATGGAAAAAAAAGAACATAAGAAACAAATGTTCTTTATAAAAATATGTTTACACTTAGAACAATTTTTTGAAAATATATTATCACCTAAATTCAATCCATTAGAAATAATTACAGGTGATACACACACACATTCTTCCTTTTTACAAATAAAGTCATTCTGGTACTAATATGTAAAGTTTTAGTTATTAAAAGAAATAATGTGTAATATATATGTATTACAAAAGTAAATGTGTAACTTTAGTCTTTAACATACTATTAACATTATCCTTATACAACAAACTTTAAAAGCTGCATATATCAGATTCGTGTACTGTAATTTAAACCATTTTTACATTTAGATATTTCCAATTACAAATAACACCAAAAATACACTTAAATGTATACATTTATCTCTAAAAAGCCTTTTTATTATATAAAACCTGTTAGTCAAACACAAAGAACTAAATTAAAGAAACTGAGAATACATACAATGTAAAAGAATTGATAGTAAATTAATTCTAAAGTCTATTAACATTTTGACATAACAAAAAGAAATTCTGCTTTTCTCCTTTCACAACTGTTTGAAAAAAAACAGGCATGTAAGAATACTGCATAAAGCTGAAAACAGCATTTTCTTAAAAACTGGTAATATCTTAGTTTTGGTTCTCCAGCTTCAAGCAGTGCCTAAAAACTTGGATATACAAAATTCAGGAGCTAAGATTGGAAAGAAAAAGGAGGAGACAAATGGGAGCAAGAAAAGCTAATAAATGGTATAACGCTGAGCTGATTATTCCTAAGAACACAGCAGTCTAGTTCTGTAGGAGCTCTCTGAATAGCTCTAGGAAGAGCTATCTTAAGACTAATCCAGTCCCACAGGAGCCTGGAATATTCATACAATTGACCAACTCCTTGGGAGGAATGTTACCTCAAAAAGGACATCGAGCCGGGCGCTGGTGGCTCACGCCTGTAATCCTAGCTACTCAGGAGGCTGAGATCTGAGGATCACGGTTCAAAGCCAGCCCGGGCAGGAGAGACCCTGAGACTCTTATCTCCAATAAACCACCAGAAAACCGGAAGTGGCGCTGTAGCTCAAGTGGTAGAGCGCTCGCCTTGAGCTGAAGAGCTGAGGGACAGC
>NW_012267224.1:24047969-24055904 GCF_000151885.1 Dipodomys ordii
CGCCTTGAGCTGAAGAGCTGAGGGACAGCGCCCAGGCCCAGAGTTCAAGTCCCACGACCGACAAAAAAAAAAAAAAAAAGGACATCGACTCTCCAAGGTTGCATTGCATCTGTATACTGGCCGAATTGGTTTTCAAGGTGAACACATACACACACACACAAACACACACATACCAGTCTATTAATTCACTGCAACTGAAATCACAGTGAGTCACAACTAGACTTAAAACTGACTCCAAGCACCTCAGATACCTGCATGTGCAACCTGGGCACGTTAAATTTCTGATGCACTGTATATAACCAGCCCATTTAATCCAGCCCAAGTTTCTCTAGGGAACACTGCTATGATAGTAGTGGATTAATCTGAGGTTTAGCTCAGTCTATTATATTCAGTCATTTCTCTTTCATCACTTCATTACTGTCCCTTTAATTTCCATACAGGCAGCCTCTTTATTAGGTCATAGCTCCTCCAAGGACATGAAAAATAACTATATCTCTCCTTGCCACTTCCCAGAATGCCTTCAACATAATCAGGAGACGCTAACTAATAAACTTAAGTGTCCATGAAAATTCTAGGTCTTTGAAGACAAGAAATATGTCTTTCTTTCAAATCCAATGAAAGGGGCTGGGGGACACAGCTTAGTGGTAGAGTACATCCCTATCAGGCCCTTACAATCTCTAGCTTCCCAAAACATAAAAAATAAATTTAAAAAAGTAACACTGTGGCGCCAGGAAGGTGGCTCAGTGGTAGAGTGCTTGCCTTGCACGCATGAGGCCCTGGGTTCGATTTCTCAGCACCACATAAGCAAAAAGAAAAAAGCTGGAAGTGGTGCTGTGGCTCAAAGTTGTAGAGCAGCTAGCCTTGAGCTGAAGAACTGAGGGACAGCGCCCAGGCCCAGAGTTCGGCCCGACTGGAACCCCCCCCCAAAAAAAAGTAACACTGAAAGCTATGTAATATTGTACATTTAACATTTCATATTTGTGGAAACCTCTAAATTACAGATGTTAAAAATGCTTTGCCAAATCAATATGTGCATTTAAAATTAACAGTACTTGCTTCAGATATGAATAGTGATAAAACACTGAAAGCTCAGGGCTAGCTTTTTTAAATTTCAGATTTATAAAATGAAGAATTGCATGTGAAGTTATAAAATGGAGCATTTTTAAACAAACATAAATAAAAGGAAAATAAGTGGGTAAACATAATAAATGCAAAGTAAGATATTTAGGGGAAAAGTATTAATATCAATAAGGAGAAATACTTACTGCTTGGTTTCTCTTCACTGAAGCAATGCAAATTAAGCATGTCATAGCCCCTGCTTGAAAAGCTTCATTTACATACTGCTTCGTTCGCTCTAATTCACGTAAATCTCCATCTTAAAATTGAAAAGTTTCATTGTAAGCAATATCTAACTATAAGAAAACATATAACAAAAGCTAAGAAATATTAATTGCTCAAAACATAACTATAAAATGACAATTCTAACAAAGAAAAAAAAGCACCCAATAAACTGTTAAGAGGTTACAAGTCTATGAATTAAATCTTTTTTTTTTTTTTTTGCGAGTCCTGGAGCTCCAACTCTTCACTTGGGCACTGCCCCTGAGCCCCTTTTTGCTAAAGGTTAGCACTCTACCACATGAGCCACACCACCACTTCCAGCTTTTTCTGAGATTAACTGAAGATAAGAGTCTCATGGACTTTCCTACCCTGGCTGGCTTCAAACAGTGATCTTCAGATCTTAGCCTCCTGAGTAGCTAGGACTATACATGTGAGCAACTGGCACTCCACTATGAATTAAATCTTAGATATTTAATTGGAAAGCAGTACCTCTGTGTTCTCAATACATACTCACTTTTCTTAACAAATCTGTTGAGGGCAGAATTACAGGTAAGAGCACCAAAACATACAGTAATAACAGAAAGAATTAAGAAAATATGAAAGAAAAAAAAAGTAAAAACTAAGTAGGACTAGTTTGTGAAAATACAACCATGGGGTGTATGTTTAGCACATAGTATTTTTTTAGGAATTAATAAGTATATTTGTAATATTATAGTTTAAAATAAGTAAGTAAATTTTATTTCAACTTCCCTAAAGTTTGATCAATTTTTGAGATATGCTGAAATACCATTTAAAAGAACAGAATAAAAATGTATAATATATGTGGACTTTTCTCTTTCTTACTTGGTATTCAATTACTAGTCTTCAGAAACTCCTAACATGGTACCTTGAACCATTATAAATATCTTCCTTCATAGTATCGCCCTCTCAACATAGCATATTCTTAATAAAAGCTTGTTGAAAAAAAATTATAGTCATCACAGTACAATAGCACTGTTTCATTAAATTATGTTCACAATTTCTGCTTTTAAAAGTAGGGAATCTTTTTTAGGAAAAATATTTTTTAAGCAGGTACTAAGCATTTATTTGCTAGACATTATACTATTAGAATTTCCATAACATTAAATTTTCTTAATGTTACAGAAGAAAAATTTGAGACAATTAATTACAAGGTAAGTCCTCTTAACCCTCGTCTATGCTACAATGACAACTTATAGCAGAAAGCTACACAAAGAATAGGCAATAGCAAAATAATAAAACAAGTACAATGACAGTAAAAGACAATTAATTCAAGAAAAGAGATGTCTTTAGTACATAAAAATTGTACAATACAGACTAACCAAATCTCCAAGAAAATCTGACTAAATCTCCAATAGGAAGAAACTTAAATACAAAATTTATGCAGCAATAACCAAATTGAAATTAAAATTTAAACTGCCAAAAAAAGAAAAATTAAATAAAATATTGGTTCATTATTTACTTCCTACCATTTAAGTGAACATAGATTTATAAAAACTTTCCTTACAATAAATGTAATTCAAATATGTACATATAAAAGCATTCCCTCAACTGTGTTTAAGTTATTAAAGATGAATACCTTATCATAAACTAACACTTTGTTTTAAAAATATCTTTTAAAAGAATTAGTAATTATATCTACTATTCAATTTTATTTTTAACACAGCTATATAACATCTCAAGTTTCATCTATTTAAAATCTAATTCAAAATTTAATGACATGGAATGAGCTTTGACAAAATAAAGTCTAACTTTATCATTATAAAATTAAAGGTTTCTTTGAAGTTTGTATTAAAATTTTACTGCAGCAAGAAATTGTACTGCCAGAACATCACAATGGACGGTATGACATTTGTAGGTACACATTTCAAAAAGATCACTATCAACAACTGAAAAAAAAAATACATGAGGCAGCCAAGACTAGAAGGAACAAGAAGTACCAATTAAAAGCAGTTAGAGCAGGTGAAGCAAAAAATGACCTTAAGCAAGTTACCTGATATGCCTCAGTTTTCTCATCTATGAAACAGTAATACCAACTACCTCAGTTACTGAACAAAGGCTTGATTTAGGCAAAGATAGTATACAGGGAAACAAAAAGAAATATATGCATTAGGGAGGTTAAAAAGGACTAATAAGGGCAGCCTGGGCTAAAAAAAGTAAGTTCCAGTTCCAGACTACCTGTCTCAAAGGTAATCTAGCCTGTCCAAGACTAGCCTGTTCAAAAAAAAAAAAAAAGAAAACAAATCTACAAGGCTTTGGTGACAATACTGTTTACTTTTTAGATTTACCTTTACTTAGATTTACTTCTGAGATATAGCAAATTCTGTAGTAACTAATTTGACAATATAATACCTATCTTTATGACACCAGTGCATAGAGGCAACTACTAAATCATAGAGGAGTAAGAGAAAGGAATGAACTACATAGATCATTCTGCTCCAAGATTTGACTAACTCACATTCTTGAACTAACTTTATACAACTAGTGTGCAGACTCTGTTGTGTTTCTCACTGTTACAATGAACCACATGATCATTCTGCCCTAAGATTTGACTAACTCACATTCTTGAGCTCTTTAGACAACTACTTTGCAGATTCAGTTCTCAGGCACAAAGTCCCAGGACTGGCACTGGCGCGCGCACACACACACAATGTTTTGGGGCCCATTTCATTTCTTTATTACTTTCATTTTATATCTTCACCCTTGATTGTCATATTAAGAAATCTGATATGTGTATTTATTTTGTGTATATGTAGGTTACTCTTAACGATATATCATGAGATAACAGTGACTCTCTACTTCCTACTGATGTTTTTCTGAATTATTATCTTGTGCTTCTTTTTTTAGTAGTGTTAATTGTTCAAAGGGTTTATTGTAATATTTTCAGACATATTTATGCAACGTACTTTGATCAAATTTACTCTATTACTTTCTTAATCCTCCTGCCCTGCCTCCTTTTAATAGTTTTTAGTGGTTTCATTATGATATTTTCATATCTGTATATTATCTGCTTTCTTGCAATGTGGAAGTAAGGCCAGTGACGGCAGAATTTAGAAGATTTAGTAAAATAGTAGCTCACACCTGGAATCCAAGATACTCAGGAGGTTGAGATCTGAGGACTGTGGTTCAAAGACAGAGCAGGAAAATCCATGAGACTCATCTCAATTCATCTACCCAAAAACCTGGAAGTGGAGGTATATCTCAAGTGGTAGAGTGCTAGTGAGCAAAGAAACTCAGGGATAGCACGCAAGCTTTGAGTTCAAGCCCTAGGCCCTGCATGAAAAAGGAGAAGGGAGGCGAGGGGAGGAAGAAGAAACTGAACAATAGACTGAGAAGAGTATCTCAAGTCCTCCGGTCTAATGAAATCACAACCAAGGCCAACTTGCCCTATTTATCTTTCAGAGAGCTTTGATAACACCAGCAGCACTAGACGCATCCTCAGTATTTCTATAACCAAACTATGTCTTTTGTTGAGATATTGTAACAACGTGAAACTCAAATAGCAAAATCCAACTTTACAACATGATGCGCATTCTCAAGATACAAAACTATTTTATATAGTGTAAAATGATACCCAAGAAAGAATATACTTTCACTGATGTCAAAAAGTTAAAATTTAAAAGATCAGTACCTGTCTGAGTAGTGTACGTTATAAATGTATTAGCAACTATTTTTCCCCGTTTCCCTTCAAAATCTTCATCTCCTTCTTCTTCAGATGAAGAGCTAAAGTGTTCTTCAACAAATTTTTTGGCTGCAGCTTCATTAGCCTTTTTGATTTCCTCAAATTTCCTCTGAGACATTAATTCTGTTTGAAAGAAAAGAAATGGTTTCATGTCTATAAATTACTCTCCTCAAAAAGCAAGGCATGATAACATACTAGTATCTCTTTTTTCTACATCATTTTAAACATGTTTCAAAGTCCTTAAGAGCATTGTCTTTTCCAAATTTCTTAACAACACAAAGAAAGTACAACAAAAAACTCTCACTTCTGTAAATATCCTACTAAAAGCTGTAAACTGCTACAGACAGTAACTCAAATTAAGGGAAAATTACAAAGTTATAATACAAGTATCAAAAACATGAATAATCTCAAAATAAAAACATTAGCAAAAAATGAAAATGAAATGCTTTAAAATATATAATACACTGTGATTTTTTTTGTTTGTTTAAGATGTAGAGGAACATGCTGAGTGGGGGCACATCAGAATCAGGGAAGGTGGGTATACTTCCCACCATTTCTTTTTGAGCAATAACCCAGCCAAACACACCAAAGAGCTTGTGCAGGCAGTATTCACTGTATACTTCTCATTTTAGAATGCTCAAGAACTCTTGGCCTTCAATAGGGACTTGACATTATTGGTTACAAAACAGAAATACAGTTAATGTTCATCCACACAAAATGTTAACATGGCAATGTGCTTCTTACAACTGTTTTCCAAAACAGAATGCTAAAAGCAGAGTTTTGATTACATTCTTCCACTACTTTCCAAAAAAGATGTCAAAGTACTTTGCATTAGTTCTTTTACTATTCTCTTTAGCAATGTCTGTGTTTCTCATTTTGTTAATTAAATAATACTTCATAGGATATATACTCAAGAGATTTCAAACTGCCTGAGAGCAAGAATCCTGGGAGTTCTCTTCATGCATTGAATGTTAATAAGATCTAAGAACAGCAGCCATGTTTTAAGAAAAGAACCACAAATCTGCTGAACTAATATGGACTAATGCACTTATTGAGAAGTTTGGATTTACAAATTTAAATAACTAATATAAAACTTGCTTTATACTTGGAACTGAGAGTTACTACACCAAGATAAGCACACTTATTTTTAAGTGGTGTATTTGTACTTAATCATATTGTATCTTTTATTTCACTTGTAAAATGTTCTCTTTGTCTTACTGCAGCCAGTTTGGTTAGTGATTATCAGCCAAAACCTTCACAAGTAAAACTAGAAGAAAATGTATACAATGTGCTTACCTAGGAAATCTTTTGAATATCAAGGTTTAAAAAAAAAACTAGCTAGGGGCTGGGAAGATGGCTCAGTGGTAGAGCGCTTGCCTTGCATGCCTGAGGCCCTGGGTTGGATTCCTCAGCACCACATGAGCAAAAAGAAAAAAGCCGCAAGTGGCGCTGTGGCTCAAGTGGTAGAGTGCTAGCCTTGAGAGCTGAGGGACAGCGCCCAGACCCAGAGTTCAGGCCCCACGACCGGACCCAAAAAAAACAAAAAAAAAACCTAGCTATAAGATATGTAATAAAATGATAAGTGTCATTATTCTATGGGGAATTAGTACTTCAAGATATTAGAAAAGAGACTAATTTGGACAGATGTAAGTTTGATAAATGTATTTAGCTAGTATCTTAAACTTACAAACAGGCCACTTTCCACAGATGTCTTACAGTCAAATATTAACTACCTGGTTAGACAATGCTTCCTTTCCTTCTAGCCACAAAGACCAAGGAAAGGTACCAAAATGTTCACATGTCTCCATATTGCATCTCCATACCACCATCACCATGATAAACTTAACAGGTACACCTAAACCTAAGAAGAAAACTCAGCTCAGCACTTTAGCGCTTCTCAGGCTCCACTAAAACATGACCTTAGTTTGATGAAGGGTACCGACAACTCCAAGGAAGGGTACAAATTCATGAAAGGACATGAAATTTGCGAACAGGCATCATAGTCCAGGAAAGCACCACCAGTCAAAGTGCTTACAGGATATAAGCAAATAAAATCAATAAAAGACAATCTTCTGGTAAACATGGCCAATTGATTGACAACCGGTCGCATAAGTAAGAGACAATGTGGTAAATGGAGAGTCATGCCCAATCTAATGGATTTCTACCTTGCAACTATTTCCATACACTTAGACGTTAAGGTCACGTGAACCTTTTTTTTTTTAACTTAAAAGGAAAAAGAAAAGTTGTTTAGCAGATTTTTGAGGTATTTTAAAACAAGCACTGATGGCTTCACTCCTGTAATCCCAGCTATTCAGGAGGCTGAGAAAACCGCCAAAAAGCCACAGATGGAGATGTGGGTCAAGGAGTAGAGCCCCAGCCTTGAGTGGAAAAAAAAAAGCTAAGGGACAGTGATCAGGTTGGCCTTGTCAGGCCCCAGTACTGGGGCAGGAGAAGAGAAGGGAAGGGAGGGGGAAAAGAGGACGGGGACAGGGAATGGGAGGGGAAGGGGGAGAGAAGGGGGAATCAAGTCACATGTCTAAAAAAACACTGTCGGAACCACACAATACTACGGACTAAGAGTACAATTTATAGTCTAGGAATTCAGGTACAGTAAACAAAAGCGGGGGGGGGGGGTGATGGGCAGAGAATTGGCCGGAGAAGTATCAAATGGTGTGAGTGGAGAAAAATCTGCCCGAGAGGTGTGAGAAGAGGACCCAGGAATGAAGAAGAGGAAACCCGAAGAGAGAGGACGGGGGGAGGGGAGGTGGGGACAGCCCCACCCGGAAAGCGTCCCGAGAGGGGCGAGGCGTCCAGGTGAGAGCCCCGGGGGGACCCCAGTCTTCCTCACCACTGGCCGGAGACGGCTGCGGCTGCGGCGGAGCCTCGGGGCCCGCGGG
>NW_012267224.1:24056244-24061051 GCF_000151885.1 Dipodomys ordii
CGGCCTCTCCCGGGGAGCAAGTCCCCGCGAATCCCGGACACTCCTGGAGATGGACCGAAGAGGGCGAGGACCAAGAGGACCGCGCGGGGCCGGGAACTGCCTGCCCGCGACGTCGGACGGGTCAGTCACGGAAAGCGCCTCCGCAGTGTCAGCGTGTGGGGGCCAAGAACCGCCGCCCGACAACGGTCCACTGACCCCGGAACTCCCGCCGGGAAGCGGCAGCCAGAAGCCGTCCGCACCGTGAGCGACGTCTCCTTACCGACGGCGCCCACTCGCAGCGACTACAACTCCCAGAAGCCCCTGCCTGCGCGCGGCACGCAGAACGCGTGGCGGTACGGGAGGCTTCCTTCTCCGGAAGTGAGTGGAGGGGATCCAATGCGCGTGAGCGACGCTTCTGGCCCACCCTCCACCCTTTGGAAACTACGATTCCCGGCGTCCTCGGGGGCTGGGGGGCGGAGCGGACAGCTCCCGGGAGCGCACCCTGGAAATCGGGCTGGCGAACGGGGCTCTGGATCCGGTCATGAGTTGCGGCTTTTCGGCGACTGTCCTTCACCTAACTGCTGCTGGGCAGTGCAGGTGATGGGACGCGAGGTGAAAACCCCGGCAAGAAGGGAAGGAGAGCTGGAGAGAGGCTGGGGCGGGGCTTCTCCGACTGCTGGGGCGTGCTGACATTCCTCGACCGCGGAAAACCAGTTTTCCATCCGTGGCTACCTTTGCGATGGCGCCTTCACCTAGATTTTAGGAAGTGGGAGAAAAGCATAGCTGCGAGCCAGGATCTCACTCAGCTGCGACTTCCCGGAACGCAGGGACTGGGGGCGGCCACGGGGAGGGGTCGGATGGAGAAGCGGATTGCTTCATATTTCAGGTCGTACAGTCGTCTTACAAACCCTTCAATTATTTAATTCCCGGACGTTAAATGTCAATATCTAATGTTTAGATCGCATGTATCAGATGTCAAGTGCTTTTTGAAAGAGCTTTACGTATGCATTGACGGATTGGTTGGGGAGGGTTAGGCAGTTCGTTTGGTTTGGTTTGGGTTTTGGTATAGTCTTGTTATGTTTGCGGTTTGTTTCTTGTTTGTTCGTTGTAAGAAAGGGATCTCTCCACTTTGGACATGCTGGCCTTGAACTCAAGAACCTGCCTCAAACATCACCACCCCATCCCCAGTCCTGCTGGAATCTCAGGCCTGTGCCACCTTGCCAGTTGTACTCATTTGGTACTCACAATAGTCCTATTTATCATCCCCACAGCAGGTTAAATAGCTTTCTCTTAATCATATAGCCAAAGCCTCAATCCTAAATCGGATGATTTATTAGAAATCATATTTTTACCCTTTTACACACATAGCACATAATAGCTTATCTGTTATCCAAACTCAAGCAGTGTCCCTGGGAATGTTGTCATAACCTCACTGACTAAAAAGTTAAGTGGTGTGCAGCAACTCTTAACACTGTATTTGTATAGAAGCTTTTAGAGTAGCAACTGGATTTCAAAGCTGAAAAGTTCTAAGGTAGACGTTTCCACAGCAGGAAAAGAAGCTGTCACAGCCTGAGAACCTAACAATTGTTACTGAGTAATGTCAGGAAATATGAGTGACTACTAATGAGGGAGAACCTGCATGCTACATGTCAGAGATCTGAGTGAGCAGATTGTCCAAGTCTCCATGGTGAACCTTCATGAGAACATGATGCTCCTCAGGAATCTCTAACCCAGGAAACCAGCTTCCTGGCTCTCTAAAGAATTAAAACCCAAGTAGCTTCTTGAACCAAGTCCAACTGGCTGAAGCTCAACACAGATAAAACAAAAATGAGCCTAATTTGAAAGAGGAGAATTTGGCAATCTGACAAGAAATCTAATACCATCCCTTTTCCAAGGCCAATGTGAATCATTTTGTGGTAATTTGCTATTTGCAGAATCCCAAAGGGATATGGTGGTGAAAAATGCATTCTTTCACCTCTCACTAGTCAGGAAACCAAGAGCCAGACATGAACTGTAATTCTAGAAAGTATTGCCTCAAATGTACTCAATATGTGCTCTGACTAGAAGTGAGAGCAACACAGATAGATGTGTTATCACTAAACAGGAGCCCATAAAGCACTCAACTTGGTGGAGCACAAAGTGACCAAGTACAACCTCACAGTAAACACTGAACTAAGCATCAAAAACCCAAGCTTTGCCCCTGTGGATTTTTACCAAATCTGCTTTTTTCTTTTTCCTATTTTACAATAGTTCAAACTTATTAAGAAAACTTATGGAGAACAATAGATACCTATTTTAACCCAGTTGTCCGAGATGTTAACATTTGGCTTCATTGGTGTCAGATTATTTAAAATGATCTAAAACAGCACAAAGAGTTGAAGTATGTATTTACCATCCTCCTTCCATAAGAAATGACCAGTACTCTGAGTTCTGGCATTTCCCTGGTTATTATTAAACTTTTCCTTCCTAGATGCAGCACCATGAGCACTATTCCATATTGTGCTGTATGTTAATATTATGCATACATACAAAAGTTAACCAAAATGAAGGGATTAGGATCAAATACCAGTTGTGTGTCTTACTTCCTATGTGTTTGGAGCAAATTACCCTCTGTGGCCTCTGTTTTCTCATCCATTAAGCAGGTAACAAAATGGAACCTACCATATAAGATGTTCTAGAGATTACATGGATTGCTGTCCGGGAAACACAAATTTAATACAACCTAAATCTTATCTGGTACTAGTGAAATGTTTTATAGTATTTCATTGTAAAAATATATTGTATTTCTATACAAGTATACAGCTAAGCCACCTTTAAGTATACAAATATACAGCTAAGCCACCAGAGGTTCTGGTGGCTCACACCTGTTATCCTAGCCACTTAGGAGTCTGAGATCTGAGAATTGCAGTTCAAAGCCAGCCTGGGCAAGAAAGTCCATGAGACACTTATCTCCAGTTAACCACCAGAAAACCAGAAGTGGAATAGGGGCTCAAATGGTAGAGCCCTAGCCTTGAGCACAAAGAGGCTGAGGGACAGCACCCAGGCCTTGAATTCAAGCCCCAGGACTGTCAACAACAACAAAAAAGTATACAGATAATAGCCATTCTTCCATTCAGCAGACTTTCACTAGTGTTTAGTCCTAAGAAAGAAATTGCTAGTAATCAAGTCAGCACAACGGAAGTACAGCAAAAATAACCACACTGACAAACATTTCAACGTAAGATGAGAGGGATGAACTAGATGACTTCCTAGCACCTTTTGCAGTTTCTACACTTTCTGTTCCCTTCCCTTGAATTCCTCACTTTCTTATTTCTTCTAGAGATAAAGTAGTCCAAAGAATGTCAAAGTCTTTGTTCTATATCTATAAACCTATGGCTTATTATGTTTTCTAAACAAATTAAAAACGAATATCAACTAATACAACTTCATGAAGTATCAGGAAGAATTTTACCTAAACTGTGTTCTAGCCAGGCTTACTTGGACCTTACTAATCTGTAAAATTATCATGATTTTTAATTCTTTAAGGGTGTCAGTTTCTTCTCTTTTTTTTTTTTTTTTGTCGGTTGTGGGGCTTAAACTCTGGACCTCCACAAAGTCCCTAAGCATCTTTTTGCTCAAGGCTAGTGCTCTACCACTTGAGCCACAGTGCCACTTCCATCTTTTTTTCTGAGTAGTTTATTGGAGATCAGAGTCTCACAGACTTTTCTGCCTGGGCAGCGATCCTCAGATCTCAGCCTCCTGAGTACGTAGGATTCCAGGCATGAGCCACTGGTGCCCGGTGGGAAGGAGTTTCTTTAAACATTACAAGTACAGACTGAATTTAATGTAATGTTGTTTTTCTCCACTCTCTCTAGCCTTTGCTTACCTCTAACACATTAAACAGTTTTTGTTAAGTTCTCATTATATAATTATTATTCTCTTGGCAAACTTGTTGAAATTAAGAAACAAACACTTCAGTTCACTATCTGTGAAGCCTATAAATTAAATTTTACTTGATTAGTTTTTTTATTTTAGCCTGGTGTTTTAGACACTTTATCCATTCAATACTTGACATACAAACCAAAGGAAGGATTATCGTAGTATAGAGTTTCAGTCCATCATGGCTGGAGAGTGTGGTAGAAAGAGACGTCATAATAACCAGGAAACAGCAGAGCAGCAGCAGAAAGGTGCAGGGCAGAATACAGTCCTACACACACAGATCGATGACCTACTTCCTCGAACCACGATATACCTTTCAGAGTTCCTACCACCTCCCGACAGTCAATTCAAATTGTGACTCCATCCATGGGTTAAACTATTCACTTGCTTGTCATCCGCCTCCTCTACCTGTCTCTGGAATATGCTCTCACAAATACCCAGAAATATGCTTTACTGATCTCCAGTCAAGTTGAAAATCCAAATTAATAATCAACTGCTATATATTTTGCTATACAATGAAAATGGCCACATCAAAAAAAAAGTTCGAGTAATTTTACTATTTAAAATTGACAGTCTAATAAGACTACTGTCTTGCCTATAAATGTCCTGTGTTAGAAACATTGAAATGAATTCCTTGTACTGAGGTTTGAACTTGGGTCCTAGAGCTCACTCAGCTTGCTCACCTTCTTGGCTGGCTCTTTACCACTTGAACAGGGTTTTTGTTTTGTTTTGTTTTTGTTTTTAATTTTATTTTATTTGTAAAGATACTGTACAGAGGGGTTACAATTACATGGGCAGGATAATGCATACATTTCTACCAAGCATTGCAGCCTCCTCCTTTTGTTTACCCTTCACATCCCTTCCCAGCCTCCCCCCTCCCCCCCAATCCCAATCTTTCTCCTTCCCCCCC
>NW_012267224.1:24061313-24100774 GCF_000151885.1 Dipodomys ordii
GTTATACTGTGGGGCAGGGACATACAAAGCAACAAAGAGATAATCTTATAAGTGCATTAGAAACACATGCATGAAAGAAAAAAACATTAAGATACATATCTAAGGGTTCAATTTCCTTGAACAGGGTTTTTATCTCAGCATTCTGCCACATTTTGAAGCTGTAGTATCACAGACTTATATGCCTAAGTGGGCTTTGAACCCAGATCTCTGTATCTCGTTTCTTGACTAGCTAGGATAACTATCTGTGAGTCACAGGGACCCAGCACCTAAACTGATTTCTATTTTTTAATTGCTAAGAGTGTAAAATTAAAAAATAAAAATGAGTACAGATTGTTTTTAACTTCTAATTCTAGGATAAGACATTTGTAACACAATAATGAAATAGAAGCTTCCATAGTTCATAAAGATGGTCAATCCTTCACTTGCCCACATTGATAAAAGAAAGTACTGTTGGCATCTGGATTGAAAAGTCTGCATTTCTCTGTTCTCACTTCTCTTTCCACAGACCAGGAAAGCCAGAAGCATGGCAATGCACAAGTCAGATCACCAGTCTACAGTGAAGCACCTAAATAGTCATCTTCTTCTTGTTTGACCTTGTGCCAGGTCCCCTCCCCCCCTCATTATTTACAAGCTATGGCGAAAGTTTGCCTTATATATTTTTCAGGGCCCTCCAACAATACAGAATAAATGCAGCTTTTACATTTTCTTATTTGAGGTTGTACTGTGGGAGGGGTATGCAGAGCCCCATCTCAATCCTCCACATTTACTGAGCATCTTCCAGGCATAAGGTTCCAAACGAGGCTTGTGGGCACAACAAAGATGACAGAGTCTCGGCACTTAGGAATTTGGTAACTTGTCTGGGAAATGAAGCTCAGAGATACTTGTGAGGAAATAATATATATACGATCAGAAAACAGACTGATATAGTTGGAAACCTCAAAATGTAACATAGTAGCCTTGTACTACAATACAGGTCAAGATCCTTCTAGCTTGTATGTAATAATAGCAGGCTACCATTAACTTTTAGGGAAAAAAGTTTTGGCAATGTGTATGCATATATGTGAATATAGGGTATGGTATACATGACTTAAGGATTTGTTATGTCTATAACAAATACTTTGTGATTTGAGGGGACTGTTTTAGGAAGTACATGATTACACTATTTCCAAACCAAGATCTTTTCAGTAAAGCGGAGTCAAATATCTGTTTTTTGTGTGTTATGCAGCTCCAATGTTTTTTTCCTCTCATTTTCTATTTTTGTGACTGATACCTTCAGCTCTGTCTGGCAGTGATGGTACTGTAAGAGGTAAAATTAACCTATTGTGGTACCTAAAGTAAATTTCTCAAGACTATGTTCTAGTAATGGCAGTTTACCTTGGCCTACTAAACCAAACCAAAAGTCTTGATAGGTAGTGCTAGGTTCTGAATTTGAATTCTGCAACCAAAACCCAGTTCTGTCAACTGGAGGCAGACAACCATGATAGATATGCATACTTTTAGTCTACACCTGTGGCAGAGGAAGCAGTTTTAGTAGTAATTCTGCTCCTATTGGAAAGTTTTTGCAACTTTTGAGTAAATAAGTGATTTCCATTTGCTTAAGACAGCCTAGATTATGTTGGGAATGAACAGTACAACTTAGATGGGGGTTTAAGGGAAAGGTAAAATGGGAAAAAAATGAGGGCAGGGGTAACAAATTTGACAAGAAATGCACTCACTACCTTACATATGTAACTGAAGCCCCTCTGTACATCACCTTGACAATAAAATTAAAAATTAAAAGGCCTAGGTTTCACTATTTTCCATTTGACTTATATAGAGTTCCTATAGTCTATAAAATATTTAGCAACTTTTGGAGCTATGAGTCACTGATAAACATCAAGTCAGAATTAAGGTTTGGATATTATCTATATATTATCTATAATTTCTAAGTAGAAAAACATTTCTAATTTCTAAGCCAGAAAAACCTCTGGCTTTGAATATTATAATTTCAGGCCAACAGTGCCACCTAGTGGCAAGAAGATGAATCATATTATAGGTTGAAAAGTTAATATTGTGAAAAAATACAGACAAAATTATGAAGCAATCTCTTCCTACATACACATTACAGTACAATTGGAGGGGCAGGGAAAACACTCATAAGAAAAGGAAAAGACAAGGTGATTGAGTTTCTATTCTCTCGCTGATCTGCCATCTTGGGGTACCAGAATATTCTCTCTCATCTCCTCTCACATACAGGTATTAAGGATTTTCAAACCTCAGCCTCAACTTTCTGCTTCCATTTCTCCACTCCCTCATCCTTTTGACAAGCCTGTCTTTGTCCTAATACATTATGATGTTCATCTTGACAACCAACTAGAGTCTGGACTCTGTTTAGGGTATGGTTGGTTTCTGCCTTGCTAAAAGGCATGCTACTGCTTTTAGCATCTGCACATACTCCAGCATTTTACATGAGTTTTCTCAAAGCCGCATATTTCCTGTCCTTCCTTTTTTAATTCCTTGATGCAGTTAAAACCCAACTATGATTCCCTGCATTGCACTCTGTCCAGGTGTCAAACCTGGAACCCTCATCACCAGCTTAGCCAATCAGAGCCTTTTACCTGGAAGGATCACAGAATTAGCTAACCTTACCCCAAGCCTCACATCTGAGAATCTGCCAGCTGCCCAATGTAAGCACCAGCAAGATTCACAGAAATTGGGATCAAAGATCATCCAGAACTCTTGAAAACACGAACTCCTTAGTTCGACCCTAAGTATTGCCCCAAATTAAATTAAATCAGAGCTTTTGACTAAGTCTTTTTTGTAGATCAGACTCAAAACACTACCTATCCACTGATAGGGTAATTGAAATTGTTTCTCCTTGGGGAGCCAGCAAAGTATCTACCCTTAACCATTCCAATCTACCGTATCTACCAGCTTTCTACAGTGCTTTAGAGGTATTTTATACAGATAGAAGAGGTAATCAAAATGAGGAAGAAAAGAGGAAACAGAGAATTTGTCTCAGGCAGAGACCAGATTACATAGGACATAGGATGTGCCCATCTGAGGACACTCGCTCTGCTGTGAAGAAATACTTGCTGGTTGATATTAAAGAAGCAGACAAATGTAGAAGCTGAATACAGGACTCCAAAACCATAATGTCTCATTTGATGGACATTCCGATATAGAACAGAATAAATTGTACCATGGGTATTGACTACTCAAGGGCTTTATAAATATCTGAAATGTTAAATCAACAAGAAGTCATGTTCAATAATGTGACTCTAGGCAGGGATAGAAATCTCATATCAATACTAGTGATCTGTGGTAAGATGGATTTTTTGAACCCTCATCAGTACAGAATTGTGTGATTGTTTAGCAATATCTTCTACAGCCACACACTTGTCAAAAAGTGCCTACCTCCCTTTATTGTTGCAAAAGCCATTCTCACATTACCTCCCTCCTAATTAGATGCATGTTTCTGGTTTGGTAGGTCTGTAGTACAGACTGAACACTATGTAGTTCTCTTTGTTTATCTCTCTTGGTCTTTGTGTCTCCTTCCTGTGCTGGGGTTTGAACTCAGGAGGTGATGCATGCTCCGCAATCCAATGAACTATATCCACATCTCTTAGGTTCTGCATTTATAAAAAGCTTTCAGTTAGTGCCCATCTGACAGAAGTTCCAGGTCTCTGTTTCTAACTTTCTCATCATTTCTCTCCTTAATCATACTATTACCAGGCAATAATACTATGAGAACTTTTAATTTAACATAAAATGTTCCTACAGTATTTTACAATTCTCAGTATTATATACTTCAGTATTTACTTACAATAAAGATTTGGAGAGTGCAGTTTGATTTATCATGCTTTTAGCAGTAAAGAGTCTCTTAACTACCCTGAGTCCTAGACTAGTACAATGATGATCTTTAAAATGACCTTGGTGCTCTGTAAAATCCTACACTCTCCACCAAAAAAATAAATCCAAGAAATCATATTCACTATGGTTTCATCATTAATTTCACTTTATTGCATTCTACATCCTTTAAAAAGATAGTATCCCCAACACAATGAGCACAGTCATTCCAAGTGATTCTGAATACATCCTATTCCTCAACAATGAGAGTGATCTGAAAAGTGAGGGATACTTACACACTTTACAAAGATGATTACATAGAAGAAGCAAACATGAAAAACCCCAAAAGATACAGATACTGGTAAGTTCATCACTCTGTATCCTTGTACATTACTCCTTGTGAAAAAAAAACAGTCCCAGGATAGGATGATTCTTTAATCATAATACCTCACACTGGGTGTATATGTCATGCACCCATGCATGTTTTCCTTACAGAAAAAAAAAATTCCCAGATGTTTCTTTTCTTCCCAAATTTCAGTTTGCCTTTAATATCGGCTTCACAAGAATCACTTGATAGGTGCAATTCTTGTTTAGTGACAAGCTTTTCAGTCCTAAGTGGATTCTGTTGGCCCACTTTCTCCTCCAGGTTCCTCAAGAGATGAAAATTCAGTGTCAATAAGCGGTTTCAGAAACTTCTCAACCTTGGCTAATCTTTGCTTCAGTTTCTGCTGCATTGATTCATACTCAGCCAGAATCCGGGCAAATCTTGTCTGCAAGAGGTCTACAGACCCCTCCATTTTAGTGACTTTCTCTTCCAGATCTTTAGGATCGCTGCCAGCGTTCGCAATGTTTACGTCCAGCAGCCCGTCTTTCATTAAGATCTGCCTCCCTTTCTCTTCAAGCATGGTTTTGGCATCTGGGTATTCAGTGAGAGCTTCCATGAGGTCATCTTTTGAGAGACAGAACAGGTCTGAGTAGCCAATACTTTTAATATTGGCTGTTCTTCGGTTTCCTGCTTTGCTGCCTTTAATGTTAAGAATGCTGATCTCGCCGAAATAGCTGCCGTCACTCAACACCACAAACTGAGTAATTCCATCATCAGCCACCACAGCAAGTTTGCCTTCTTTGATGATGTACATCTCTCGACCAATATCCCCTTTCTTGCATATGTAATCTCCAGGACTATAGACCTGGGGTTGTAATTTCAAGACCAATTCCACCAATAAACCAGCCTCACAGTCGGCAAAAATGCGCACCTTTTTTAATGTGTCTAAGTGAACGTTGATGGCAATCTCCGCCCTGAGTTTATCAGGGAGATATCTCAAGACTTCTTTCTCATCAACTGTTTTTTTGTTGGTCCACAGGTAGTCAAACCACTTAATGACTCTCTTTTCCATATCTTTACTTACATTGCGAAAATTCATGTACTGCTTGATAGCATCAACTCTTGCTTGAAATTCTGCCCTCGCGGCGTTCATATTGGAAATCATAGAACCTATGTTACCGACAATGGTGGCAAAAATTAAAACTCCGATTAAGAAATCCACCACCACAAAGATATACTCAGAGTCTAGCACAGGAGGAGGTGTTTCCCCGATGGTAGTCAAAGTCAATGTAGACCAATAAAGGCTATATACATATTTCCTAGCCAAACGACCAAACTCAGGATCGTTAACATCAGGGTAAACCCATGTGTCATTACCAAACCCAATAGCTTTGGAAATCGAGTAGTACACACATGCGTTCCAGTGAATAATGATGACAATGTACATGACGAGATTTGAAATCCTGAAGATGTTTGGATAATTTGTTCTGGTTTCCGTCCTCTGGAAGAACTCAAACATACGAGAGATCCTCAACAGTCGGTTTAACCTGATTTCTGGATAGTTCCAACCCAACTGGATATATAGCAAATCCGTTGGTATCACAGACAGGACATCAAGTTTAAATTGGAGATTTGATTTGTATTTCTCTATCAGTTTCAGTTTGTCTTTCACCAATAATCCTTGTTCTAGATAACCTAAAATAGAACAGAAAAAGGCAATGAAATCTTTCCTTTCTGTGCCATTGTGAATTTTTCAAAGCTGAATTTTCAATTCCTTTGAGGAAGTCAAAATGACTCATTTTCATTAAGCAGGCCTTCGATACTGTTATATGGCACAAATACAAATCAACAAATGGCTGTGGAAAATAATCTGTGGTGAAAATAGAAAAAAAAATGAAACTCTGTTTGGGTGCAGGTGGTTCATGTCCATAATCCTAGCTATTCAGGAGGTTGAGATCTGAGAATCATGGTACAATCAGCCATAGTAGGAAAGTCCTTGAGACTCTTATTCCCAATAAACTACCCAAAAGAAGCCAGAAGTAGAGCTGTGGCACAAGTGCTAGTACACTAGTCTTGAGCACTAAAACTCAGAAACAGTAGTAAGGCCCTAAATTCAAGCCCCAGGACAAACACACAGAAACCACCCAGCCAGAGTCATTCATTTTATGAATTACTCATATTCTATATTGTGATGTGATAACTACATACTTGGTTTCTATCCTCATTTTCAGACAGAATTTCTAAGGTCCTGAGTTTTCCTGAGCAACCTGAATGTTAGTTTCATCTTTTGTTCTTTTTCCCCCCCAGTTGTGGAGCCTGAACTCTGGGTCTGGGCTCTGTCCCTCAGCTCTTCAGCTCAAGGCTAGCATTCTACTGCTTGAGCCACAGAGCCACTTCTGGCTTTTTCTGCTTATGTGGTACTGAGGAATCGAACCCAGGGCCTCAAGCATACAAGGCAAGCACTCTACCACTGAGCCACCTTCCCAGCCCCTCATCTTTTGTTCTTATATTTAGTCTTACATTGGCCTCTATTCTTGACTTAATGCTCCCATTTTCTTGAAATTTTCTGGTGGATATGAGCTTCTTTTGTTCTCAAAAGACAGTGCTTGGAGGGTTCTAGATGAGGCAAGATTAACTCATGTTTGGAAGTCTGTAACTTTCAACCCCAATTATTCTTCCTTTCAGAAGAGGGGAGGGACTAGAGATTGAGTATAAATTCTATCATCCTTATATGATGAAGCTTTTCATAAAAATCCCTAACTATGGGGCTCAGAGACAGTTTAGCAAATGCATGCGGGGTTCTGGAAGGGTATTGTACCCCAGTTCTGAGGTATTGTACTTCCAGTTCTGGAAGCTCCTGCTTTCAGACCCCCTCAGACTTCACCCTGTGCATCTCTATATTTAGCTGTTCATCTATATCATTTATCATATCCTTTGTTCATATAATAAACTTGTAAGTATGTCTCCCTGAGTCTTGCGAGACATGTTATCAAAACCATGAGCCTACAAAGGGGATACTGGGAATCCTAATTTAGAACCACTTGGTTAGAAACGTAAGTCACTGGGCCTTAGGACAGGCATCTGAAGTGGCAGAGTGCTCCTGAGAAACAGCCCTTACCCTGTGAGGTCTGTACTAACTCTGGTTAGGTGAGAACTGAGTTAAATGCTAACACGCAGCAGTGTGACAGGACTGCATGCTACGGGAGCCTTTGCTCCACACACATTTCCATGACAAGACCATTGTTTTTTGTGGGAGTTGATTGTCTTGCAGTAAGCGTTTGTTTATCCTATCATACATGGGTCTTGGAAAGCATTTAAACTCCATGGCACTTTGCCCAATAACTCATGCCACTCTGACAGAATTCCAGCCTTCCTCTAGAAACTTGAGCACCTGCCCGCTAGCTACTATTTTGCATGTCTATACTCCTTCAATGAGAAACATAAGTGCCCTCTAAGGCTGGTTTATTTTTGGTTTTTTCTTTTTTTAATCTCTTTTTTTCCCCTTAGTCACACGGGACCTTTTCTGCTATGTTGTTTCCGTGAGCCTTGTAGGCGAAATCTAGAATTTCAGCATTGAGGAAAGAGTTCATTTTTCCTCCTAAAGGCCATTCACTCTGCAAAGAAGACAGTGCAACTGGAACTTTGCTCTGATATTTGAAGGACTTATACTAATTCCTAAAATCTTGTGTGTGTGTGTGTGTGTGTGTGTGTGCGTGCGCGCGCGCGCGTACGCACGCACGCACGCACCAGTCCTCAGGCTTAAATTTAGGTCTAGAGCACCATCCCTGAGCTTCTTTTTGCTCAAGGCTAAGGCTCTACCACCTGAGCCACAGCACCACTTCCAGCTTTCTTTTGAGTAGTTCGTTGGAGATAAGGCAGCAGACCTTCCCTATGATACAAAACTAGAGAACTATGAACAAGGATCCTTTTGTGGTACACCACTTCATTTGGGAAATACTTTAAGACATTCACTTCTTTTCCTGTGTTTTCCCTTTTAATGTGTCTCCTATAAAAGTGTCTCAAATTTATCTTGTACAGTTCTGATTATTTTTAGGCTTCCAAGAAAAAAAAAGAGAGTCATATAGACTTTCCTACCCAAACTGGCTTTAAACCATAGTTCTCAGATCTCAACCTCCCAAGTAGCTAGTATTTCAGGTAAGAGCCACCAGCCCCCTCCTAATTCGTAAATTCTTCTGCTGGTATAATGTACACTGATTACATTTGCAGTGGAGAGTAGCATAGCAAGAACAAGCAAGTATCCCCTTATCAAGAACACTTCAAAGAGAAAGCTACCACATGCCATCACCTCCTTGAAAATGACCCACCACCATACAACAATCATTTCTTGGATGGCTCTGTTGAATGCAATGATACTTTTTCTCATGCTTTTTAAGGTATCTCCATGTCAGGTAATAATTACCCTTTGCCTACAGAGATAATCAGGTATTTCTGCTCTCTCTTTATTCTTCTCACCTAGCATAAACCCATTGAACAGAATAATGGAGGAAAACCACCACTCAGTACTTGAAAGGTTGCCTGATAACCTTTGAATCAGAGTGTCCTGAGTCTGTGGGTGGCTACACACTGGAACACTAGTCTTCATGCCTTTTCCTCTCAAATAAATTTTTGTGCATTAGTCTTGAAGAACTTTGAGTTCTATGATAGAAAACATGCCATGTTAGAATATCCAAAACTGAACATATTTACCTGTCCTCGTCCGTACAAACATATCAATAAGATAGACTATGTCTGAGAAGTAATCACAAAAAAACCAGCATTCTATGTAATCAGATTGAAGTTCATCAAAGCATGCCCTGCAAACGAAAAGAAAATGTATAAATAAAATAAATAAATAAAACAGACTGATTGAAGTGAAAGTCCTCTCTGTATAATATATACCTTGCAATAATCATTGTCCAGTTGTACATCACCGGTAAGGTGATGCAAAATAGCCAGTTGTAGTATGTGTTTCCTGAGGGGTCAATAATCACGACTTCTTTCTTCTCTCTAGTAGCAATTACAAATAAAGAAGGTTAGCAAACAGCAAGAATATTTTTATTTGCCCTATTAAATATGAGTCCGCCCATCACCCACAATTAATAACATAGAAGTAAGATGGAGATGCTCCGCCTACAATGGAAAGATTATCTTGCATTGATTAGTGAGGTGTGTATGTATACATGTGTGTGTATATATATCCATAATTAAATTACCAACATTATATTAAACCACCCATTAAACTCTTATCATAGCCCTGATTTTAATGCTATCATGAAATGCACTGAGAGGAAATAGTGACACAGATTATGGAAAACTGTGAATATTTGCAGGCTCCTTGGGTAGATTATGAATAGTAGAATAGTGACTTTCCTTTACCCTCTCAGGTACTGAAGTGACTGGAATTACACTATGGGAAAGAGGGCAACTCTTGGCTTTTTTTTTTTTCAATCTGTAGAGGAAGAATATTTGAACTATCTAATACAAAGTACTTGTATGCAGCTATGCAGAATGGATTCTTTAAGAAAAGCAAGACAGGACAAAATGAAGGGAGAAATAGACATTTGTGTGTACACCCGTGTGTGTGTGTGTGTGTGTGTGTGTGTGTGTGCATGCACCAGTACTGGGTCTTAAACTTAGGGACTTGTACGCTCCCTTTGCTCAAAGATAACACCCTGTCACTTGAGCTATATATACTCCACTTTCAGCTTTTTGCTGTTAATTTGAGATAAGTGTCTGACAGGTTTTTCTGCCCTGGATGGTTTTGAACAGCTATTCTCAGATCTCAGTCTCCTGAGTAGCTAGGATTACAGGTGTGAGCCATCAGCACCCTCAAATGGACATTTAAAAAAAAAGTTCTTCCACCAATTCTACAGTGTTAAAGACCTTTCTCCTTATACAAAATTCATGAACTTTCTGAACAGGCACAAACTGAATCATTGATTGATAGTGATTTATTTAAGTAAATTCAGAAAATAATTTCCCAGCCAGGAGCCAGTGGCTGAAAAATGCTATTTCAAATACTCAGAAGATTGAGATCTGAGGACCACAGTTCCAAGCCATCCCTAGAAGAAAAGTTTATAAGACTGTCATTTCCAGTTAGCCATCAAAAAGCCAGAAGTGGTGGTATGTCTCAAGTAGTAGAGGTACTATGGGATAGTACCTAGGCCCTGAGTTCAAGTCCCAATACCAACACACACACACACACACACACACACACACACACACACACACACAGAATTTCTTTAAAGCATCTTCTTTCCTTTGGAGTATTTACTATACAATTTTAATAAAATTATTAAATTTGATTTCAGGTTTTAAAAATTAATAGTAACATCAGCTATCTAATTCTCCTTGTCCATTCCCTGTGGTTGGTTTGTCTTCAATGCTTATAGGAGAAAATTAACCATCACAGCAAAGATGCTTGATGGAAAAACTAATATTGCAAATTTTAGAGATTTAGAAAAGTATTTTTAATTCTCATTTGATATCAGTTTTTTAATGTTTTGAAATATTTAAACACATTTACTTTTTATCCAGGGCTACTTTCCTATATAACTTCTTTCAATGTTGTGTCATGAGAAATTCCCTTACATCCAAAACCCTTCAGAAATTCATTAAAAACACTTACTCTTCTTTCTTCTCTTTACTTTTCTCCTCTTTCTTCTCTTTGGGTTTCTCCTCTTTATTTTTCTTGTTCTTTTCCTTCTTTTTTTTCTTTTCAGGGTCCTTTTTATTTTCATTTTTATCATCTGACTTGCTGAGAAAGTGAAGCATATAGTGTTTAAAGATGAAAATGTTATGGGCAGAAAGATGTGGAGTCATTCATCCCAAAGTCTCACTTACCTCTTCTTTTCTTTCTTCTTCTTCTTCTTTTCTTTTGGTTCTCTAAGAAAGAAACAATATCTCTGTCATATAATCACACGACATCCTAACCCCATTCTTTATTACTCTCCACTCCACTGAACAAGAATTCTCAGCCTTGCATTCAAAGATATTCCCCAGTGCTCAGAAACCTGAAACCTGGCCTCCTAGAGGAAGGAGATATCTACCCCATGCCCCAAAATGGACAATGATCCAGATGAGCAAATGTGCCCAGGGAATTCGACATAAAGCTAAAGAAATCTGAAGTAAGAAAAGGCATAAACGCAAGAAGTTAATTTAAAAAACAGTAACTCCCAGAACAGTGGGTTTCCAAAGTATTGCTACATTAAAAAATGGTCATTGAAAGTGTAAGTTTCTATATATACAAGGTGATTACACAGGGAGCTTGAAAACATGTATGGCCTTTTAAATCTGAGCCGTATTTAGGTAATGGGACTAGGCCCTTGTATCTATGCACAGTTCTTCAATACGAGTTGGCCATAAAATGTGGGAGCACACCTTGAGCATAGTGGTCTTCTTCAACAAAGGCCAGCCAACCATGGGCTGTGAACTGTCCATAACAACCCCTTTTTGGCAGATGGAGAGTGAGTACCTGAAGCCTATTGACCATCGTATTCATCCTTCTCATATATGCACTACAGACAATTCACCCCAGGGGTGCAACCGCATTTATTTATGGTGGTGCAACCATAAATAAGTGTGGAATAAAATGCATCAAAGCAAAGTAAAGCAGGCTCTGTTAGGGAATGAGTACCAGTGATAGGAGCCGTGGCAATGGAGAGAGGCATGCTTCCTCTGAGGAGCACAAAGACAGGTGAAGGTGAAGGTGACTGAAGTACTTTATATGCATGTATGAAAATAGAAGTAGAAAATCTAATGGAATTATTTTAGAAAGGAAATGTAGGGGAGACATTGTATGTATGTGTGCATTTATGCATCTAAATGTCACAATAAAACTTCCCCTTGTATAATTCATGTATGCTAATAGGAAAATCTTTGAAAAATAAACAAAAATGCCTCCCAATTCTGCTTCCTCCCATCATCATTGACTCCCAAGAGCACACCTAATAAACTTCGGTCCCCAAGCCTTCATTTCAGAGACTGTGTCTTGGGAAACTTAACCTAAGACTAGAAAGGGCTCAATGTACCTTTATCAGCCCCTCTATCCATAAAAAGAGGCAAATGTATATATACTAGACTTGTTTTTTTTCTATGTACATCTAAGTAATAACTAAGTACATCCCACTTTTAATAGAAGTAGATACATTTTCACACATAAATAACCAGACAACAAAAATAGACTATGGTTGCTATTATATTAGTTGACCTAACAAACATTTGCCCAATGATTCAGATATATTCCTGGTATGTCACTGGTTTTCTTTCCAAACACAGCTCTGGTTTTTCTACTTTAAGCATACTTACTGCTCCTTATTGCTGCTGTTGTTCACGTTGAAAAGTGCCATGGTACCTGGCAGGTACTGCTTCCTAGGAAATGCAAAACATACAGGGAAATCATACTAGCCACCATCTATATAATGCCCATAGTAAGCAAATAGTCTTAAAGAATATGTTTCTTAGTTTATAATCCTTACTAAAAGTTTCTTAAATGATTCTTGAAAATATGGAATCTCCCTTTAGCACAACTTGCCAAATAACAGTGCCTTGAACCAGAGTGTTAGTAAGTGCCTATCAGTCAATGTTTATATCAAGAATTAGCATGATTTTTCACTTTGAGTGAAACTGGAGTCCATTGATGGAAAAAAAGGAGAGAACAGCAAAGAAAAAGGAAATACTCTCAAAGTCCTATGTTTGATCAGGGCTGCTTTATGTTCTTCTAAGAATGTTTAACTTGGGCTGGGAATGTGGCTTAGTTCCTAGCATGCCTAAAACCTGGGTTCATTCCTCAGTATCACTTAAACAGAAAAAGCTGGCACTGTGGCTCAAGTGGTAGAGCACTAGCCTAGACCCAAAGAAACTCAGGGACAGTACCCAGGCCCTGAGTTCAAGCCCCACAACTGACAAAAAAAAAAAAAAGAATGATTAGCTTTTATCTTCTGACTACTCACTTCACTGCTCTTTTTCTTTGAAGAAGGGTCAGATGAGACAGAACAGTAGAGAGAATGTCAGCCAACCCTCACATTTGTTGCTTCAGGACCATGATAGATGAATTTGAGAAGCAGACAGGCAAAGAGGAAAAGGGTGTGAAGTTTCTAAAGAATAGATATGGGTCGCCGGAAAAAATGATCAAGGATGTTTATGATTGTGAACTCCAGGACCACAGAGTAGTGCCAAACAGTGGCACTTTGCCAAAAGAGGATAAGAATAAGAAACAGAAGGAGAAAGATAATCCCAAGATCCTACATAGTGTCTGGGTAGAAAGAGCCTTTGTCAAACCCATTAATGGAGCACAGTATTTTCACCCAAGAAATACTTTAAAAACGCATCCTGACGACAGATCATGGTGCTCACCTCTGTGATGGTCCTTCCGTTTGGCGTGAGTTGCTTCTAAAGGATCCCCTGGTGTGGGAGCTCTCATCCTCTGAGTCTTCAGACACAGAGGCACTGTCATCATTGTCAGAAAAGGAGCTACAGTCCAACAGGAAGTAGACACAAATTCCATTAATGTTTTCAAGAGAGGAGCAATATTTCTCATGAGGAGGGGTGCTTGCCTCATTTTTTTCCTTATCTCTCAAACTAACAACAAATATAATTAGAGTGAAATAAGAAATGTATCAGAAGCCAAACACAGGTGGCTTTCACCAGCTTCTCAGGAAGCTGAGATCTGAGGTTCACAGTTCAAAGCCAGCCCTGGCAGAAAAGTCCCCATGACACTCTTATCTCCACTTACCCACCAGAAAACCAGAAGATACACTTATTTCAAAGTGGTAGAGAACTAGCCTTTTGTGAAACTCAGGGACAGGGCCCAGACCCTAAGTTCAAGCCCCACCAGTGACAGAAGAAGAAGGGGGGGAAGAGAGGAGGAGGAGGATGGAAGGAAGAGGAGGAGAAGTAGGGGTTGGGGGGGAGGAAGAGGAGAGGAGGAGGAGATGGGGAGGGAGCAGGAGAAGGAGGAGGAAGAAGAAGAAAAAGAAGAAGAGGAGGAGGAGGAGGAGAAGAAGAAACAAAAAAGAAATGTATATAATATTGTATAGACTACTCTGTATTCTATATGTATATGTATGACCAATGCAATAAAATCCATTTCATTAAGGAGACACTTTCTAGATTATCTATGTTCCTATTGTTTGGTGTATTGATTGACATTAATATTTATTGAATAGAAATTAGGATATCTGGGTTTCTGATAATGTTATATAGTTGCTATAGGCACTCTCCATTCCTAATTAATGTTTTCTTCTTCTAAAACAAAATTCAGTCCCATTTACACATACTGTATTCATTTGTTAAAGTAATCACTTTAAATTATACTTTAATTTATGCATTACATGTTCTGTGTTTTCACATTGATCTATAACAGTATCTTCTGTTTAGAGTTGAAATGTCCCATGAGGAAAGGCCCTCTCTTGTATATATGTTTATCTAACTTGGGGAAGGAAGAGGCATAACAAAATGGTGAAACAAAGGACAAAGGGTGAACCAATGCAACAGTAATACTCACAAAACCCTGTGTTGGAAATGAACTTTACAACTTGGAGGGAGGAGAGTCAGAAGGGAGGAAAAGTGGGAGAAAACGAGGGAGGGGTCAACAATGTTCAAAGAGAAATATACTCATTACTTATGCAACTGTAACCCCTCTGTACATCACCTTCACAATAAAATTTAATTAAATTTTAAAAAATTGGTTCCAGGCACTGGTGGCTCACACCTGTACTCATAGCTACTCAGGAAGCTGACATCTGAGGACTGAGGTTCGCAGCCAACCCAGGCAGGAAAGTCCATGAAACTCTTATCTCCAATGAAAAAGAAAAAAAAAGTGGCTCAATTGTTAGAGCGTTAGCCTTGACCAACAAAACTCAGAGACAGCACCTAGACCCTGAGTTCAATCCCCAATACTGTAACAAAAAAATAAAAAGAAAGATTTGGCATAGGAGCTTAGTAAGTCCTTGCAAAAAAATACTCAGAATAATATGTGTTCATTTGTTTAAAAAAAAGCCAAATACATTATAAAAGTTAGGGTTATAAATTATAAAGTCAAATAGAAATTAAACATAGGTAACATTTAAAGAAAAAAAGAAAATTGGTATTTAAAAAAGAAAGTTGGTGTGTAGAACAAAGCATGAGAAACTGCATAGACTCACCTGCACGCTCCATTTTCCATCCTTCTTATTTCCCTTTCAATACTTGGTACAATCACATTGGGAATATTTACAAAGGAGTGCCATGTATTGATAATGTTCGTCTTCATGTTTACTTCAATATCTGAAAAGAAATCCTACTGGTGAGAAGACTATTTTTATATTTATGTAATTAATCAAAAGTTTTTCTAGGCATTGGTTGCTCACACCAGTAATCCCAGCTACTCAGGAGGCTGAGATCTGAGGATCACGGTTCAAAGCCAGCCCAGGCAGGAAAATCTGTGAGACCTTTAGCTCCAGTTAACCACCAGAAAAAAATCAGAAATGAAGCTGTGGCTCAAAGTGGTAGAGCACTTGGCTTGGCCAAAATTGCTCAGAGACATTGCCCGGGCCCTGAGTTCAAGCCCCACCAACAACAGCAACAAAAAGGTTCTACCATTCTTCTAATGCTGTGATAATACTAATTTCTAGTTATAAGTATACAAGTAGAAATTATTCTTTAAAGGATATAGACATGATCAACCCCAGCCAGGGTGTGTGTGTGTGTGTGTGTGTGTGTGTGTGTGTGTGTGTGTGTGTGTGTGTGCACATGTGCGTGTGTGTGTGTGTAGGCAAAAATGTACCAGAGGTGTAGAGGTTTTCATTTTTAATCTTGGGTTTACCCAGCTTTTAAAATACTCAGACAGCATATAGAACAAAATCATAAAGATCCTGCATAATACCAAATAAATAAGTTACAGTATATATAAGCAAAATGAAATACCCAAATCAAGTGTTGCCCACTGCAAATTACAGGCTTTCAAAGAAAGGGGTAATAGTCCTTAAGTAATATTCTTTTTTATTATTATTTTTGTGGTAGCTTGGCATTGAGGATCAAATCCAAAGCTTTCTTCTTCCTATAAAGCACTCTACCACTTTACCCTACCCCAGCGGTATTGAATTTATAAACTGAATAAAAATGCAATCAATCCATGTTTTCAGTGAATCCTCTACAATTATACTAATAATATAGTTCAAGCAGTACATCATGAAAAACACTGGTCTAAACTCTAATCAGGATATATCATTTTCTAAGAGCAGATAGAGTCATTCTTGATTCATTTTTCAGTTGTTTCTGGCATAGACCAAGTTCAAATCACTGCTGTCTACTGCATTGCCTTTTCTGCCTATTTCAGCTTCCCCCTGTTGATGATTTCTCTCCATTCTCCTGGTAAAGAGCTTTCCTACCAATCTGATGATAGACCCTGAGAATGCCAGAGGGATGCTGTCCTCTGCTGCTCCTGTGACTGGCAAATGCTCAGGACTAGAATGAGCTTCCTCTCAATCCTCTACTGCCTTTGGTTTACCTGGGCCTGGAGAATAATCCTCCTTTTTAAAGGAGCCATCGCTTAAAAGAACACCTGTCTCACAAAACCCATCCCATGTCACACACCCTTTGTGTCAGTCCCTGGAAGTCCTTGGGACGACTCTTCTGGCTGATGGTTCCATGGATATAGATGGGGAAAGCAGGAATTCTGTGCTGTTCATGGCCGTACAAATTTACTTGGATCCAAAGATTCCTTGGGCCCATGGAATGCTTAGGTTATATAGTCATAATACATGCTCCAACAGGCCTGATAATTTAAGCCATTTACCGAATAGATAGCTGGCTGTTCAGAGTTAACAGCTATTTGGTAAGTGCCCAATGACAATGTCATAATTGTTAAATATTTTCACAATTACTCTTGCCTAATATGATAATTTAATAGTTTTGTGTATATTTGTCAGTGCCTTAATCTGCTTATGAACTCTCAAAATCCAGGGCAATTTCTTAAAAGGGCTTTTTTTTTGTCCCTCTAATATCCCTTATGGTGCTACAAAATATGTATTCAGCTAGTAGTTTACTCAGTTACTAAACCAAAACCTCCATATTCTGCTATTTTAGGAGATTCCCCTGAGTTGAGAAAAACAAGAACCTATGTTACGGGAGGCTCGGATGTCCAGGATGGCAGGGAGATTCAGCAGAAAGGGGACATCAGTGTAGCATGTGCCAAATAGTTTGATGAACATGAGCAGCACCAAGTAGATCACTGCACACACTAAACCTTAATGGCAATAGAGAACGGCATCATGAGAGACTTGGAAGAAGTAGATGACAAAGTGTTGTCCTAAGCGGAGCAGGTACTTCCAGTCTGACCATCATCAAGTTCTGGGTTGTTTCCGGGAGAACATCTCTGGGTCATTAATTTCCTGGTGTGACAATTCCAGGCAGTATGAGAAAGAACTAAGCACTACCTTCAACCTCTTTGCATTGAGACCACAGGGACAGAGACAAAAGAAGAGACATGTTCGCTAAGTACTAAAGAGTTCAGGCATTATGTCAGGTCCAAATGAGCACTTTTAACCTGAGACTCAAGATTTGTGGTTTCCATTTCATGGGAAAGCATATGAAGCTCAGAGAAATCAGGTGATTTGCTCAAAAATCACATGATTTTTTTCCCCCAAGGTGTAATGCCCAAGCCCTTCCCTGAAGCTCAGGAAAAGAATGACATAGGAACTCACACACCAATTCCCCCAAGTGATGCCTGCTTCTTGTTCACTTCTACTTCCTTTCAGTGTGGCCGCCCCAGAAAAGCTGAGACCATGTATTTTGGATTCAATCATTTGTGATACAGTGCCATACATTCAAAATGCATAGCTTAAAACATGGACCAAGCCTTAATAGAAGAGCCTTGGGCTTTTTTTAAACCTTCTAATTTGTATTCTTTAGGATTCCCCACCTAAACATTCATTTTTCAAAAACAAGTTTAGTAATAAATGCACCTTTAAGGTAAGTTCCTAGCTCCCACTTCTCACCAGATAGCTATTCCTAAACACAAAGTATGGAATTTGCAATCAAGCACAATCCTTAAGAAAAACAGCAGAAAATATGTTTTCCCTATAATTTCATTAAACCAACTCCTTGAGGGAAAGAATAAATTTTGTGTTAATGTTCTATTCATGTCTCCTTAGCATTTAATTGTTTTTAGCTCGAGCAAGGACTCCATGATATTTGTGGAAAGAAAGGGAGAATGGGAAGGAAGAGAGAAGGAAGAAGCCAGGCACTTGACCAAGATGAATGAGTATCATTGCTCTGCATGATAAATGAAATGAATCTCATCTCCATGAAGAGATGAATACCATTGTGCTTTGCCACCACCAAATTCTTTTAAGTATCCTTCATCTCTTCTGTTTGCCACCTTCTCCCGATCTGCACAGGTACAACAGGTCAGGATGTGGAGACTCTGTCTAATTATTCTGTGACCACTGGAGAAGGGCATGGACTTGGGTCTCACCTTTTCACTAACCAAGAACTCTGCAGCTCCTCAGTGCTGGAGCTCTGTCTGCTCCAGTGATTGCTTCTGGCATGCCCTTCCGTTTGTAGCAGTAGTGCCGTATATTACATAGAAATGAATGATGTATAGAGCCCAATGCTCAGTACCCTGGGAGCTATTTCCATCCAGCTTCTTCCTTAATATTCCACCTTTACTGTATCCATCTCTAAATTCCACAGTGACCATCTTCCTCAGCTCCCATACATTGCTCTCACTCACTCACTCACTGCAAACACTGTGAGGTCCTCCTGTTACCCAAACTCCTTTAACTTGGCTTCTGAAGCATCCACATCAGAGGCCCGTACCCAATACCTCCAAAGGGATTTTCACTTCATCTTGGTGCTTTTTCCTTAGTTTCTCATCTCAAGCCACAGAATCTCAGTGTCTTCCCTCACCTGACTTCACTGAGAATGGGAATAGCTCATTTTAAAAATTCTTTTTCCTTCCCAGCAGGTCTTACACACTGCACTCTGGCATTTTGCCTCTCTTGAATATCCACTTGAATTTCTCAGGTGCCTCTAACTGCTTGTCGTTTACTAAGCCTTGTAACTGATTTATTCAGTTCCAGTCTTGCATCTCTTACCATTCACTTCGTAAAGTATTTTCAAACTAATCCTCTTAAGATGTGCCTATTGTGTGTGTGTGTGTGTGTGTGTGTGTGTGTGTGTATTCTTGTTCTAGAACCATTGCTTATTAATCCCAATCTACCTTGCACTTTTCTTCTTATTTTTCCTAACCATTTGAAATCTTTTTTTTCCTTCCAGAAATATGTTCCATAGGATGAAAAACTGTACAGTCCAGCAGGAAAGTTCTGTATGAACTGGTATTGAAAATCCTTCCAAATAGAAGGTGCTACCCTTTGTAGGAGGGACAAAGACACATGTTCATGAGGGGATGAGATGAGAAAGGAAAAGCTTTATAGACATGGAAGAAGAAGGTAAGAATTGCCTCTGGGGAAGAGGAATAGAAAGAGAAGTGAGAAGTCTTTTCACTGTGCATTGTTTGTATACATTGAATTTTATGCCATACCAATCAATTACTTGGTGGACTTGTTTAATGACCCTTGTTTCAAAGTGCAGAACAATATGCTATATTTTTATCATCAGGAATTCATAGCTGTTGACTTTTTGTTAAGTTGGCTCTCAGTCTCTTTATGGTTCGTGACAAAAATAAAACTTGATATCTAAATTAAATTCTTTGAACAAATAGCTACTTATTTATGTTCTCCCCTTCCTTCCCTATCTAGAAGTAGCCAGGAGTATAAGGTCATTCTTCTACGTTTTATATGGCTGAATAAGTATCCATATCTAATATACAGTTTGGGGCATGTATTTTAAGTTCACAAATCAGTATCTTCCTCCAGGCATAATTCTACAACTTGCTTTTTTTTCCCAGTCAGAATTATGCTTTGAAAATGAGCTATTGTTGCTTGTGGGTACTTCACATTTTGTTTCCTTTTCAATCTTGATTCCCTTTCCATTAGTGAAACATTGTATGCTCCATTTTGAACCAGAATGCAACCAAGACGCTCCTCATGAAAGTCTAGACCTGCAAATGGTGGTCCTGGGTTCAGTGTACCAGAGCCACCAAATCGCGGGCCCACTGGTCTTTCCGAGGGAACCATTTTCCCCTTTTCAAAAAATTCTCATTTGGGTCAGTGAGCATGTTTTGCACTACAGTTTTTGATTTGCATTTACTAATTAAGTTAGACGAACTTTCATACTTATTAGTCATTGGGATTTATTGTGTGAATTATATGTTTACATTCTTGGCCTGTTTTTTTATTTGTATTTATTCATTCTTTCCATACTTAACATGTATTTAATAAATGACTACTTGGTATTAAACATTACAATTATCCCATTGGTCCTCTATTAATTGTACTTTGATTTTCACCTGTGTGAAACAAACACAAAGTTCTGCCACCTATGTATATTTCTATATTAATCAGTCAGTCTCTTAAGCCACATAAAAATTAGTATTTATTTACTAATGTATGGCTTGAATAGCAAGTTAATTCCTATAATCTCATTTACTTATCATTGTAACCATGTTTTGTTTTTATTTTCAAGGGTACTGGTATAGGAATTCAGGGACTTATACTTGTTAGGCAGGCACTCTACCACTTGAGTAATGCCTCCAGCCCTTTATGCTTTAGTTATTTTCAGATAGGATCTCACTTTTAGCCTGGGCTGAGGCTCTGGGCTGGCTTCAGATTACAATCCTTCTATATATAATTTCCTCCTGTCTTGTTTGCTGAGATAGAGTCTTACTAACATTTTGCCCAGTCTATCCTCAAACAAAAATCATTCTGACCACTAACTATAGGCATGTACTACTATATCCAGACATAAGTCTGTGTGTATTTAGATAGACAGACAGACAGACACAGACAGACAGACAGATAGATAGATAGATAGATAGATAGATAGATAGATAGATAGATAGATAGATAGATAGATAGATAGATGGATGGATATAATTAAAAAACAAATTGAAGGCTAATTTTGTTAGGTTGTACACATTAAATTATCATTTTTGAACAAAAAATGGTTACATATTACATAGCTCAGAGTACCTACACTACAAATTATTCATAGGTAGCCAAAGATAATTTAACATGTGTAAAGTTTTCTGTATTTTGGTGGTTTCTAGAGCACAATTCTATGCAAATGTGCTAGAGATTGTTATGAATGACAAACCTGTCATTTATGCATTATTTGTAATAATGGAATTTGGAAGCAGGTAGCACTAGGGTTTGAATTCAGGACTTCACACTTTCTTTTCTTTCTTTCTTTCTTTTCTTTTTTTCTTTTTGTCAGTCATGGGGCTTAAACTCTGGGCCTGAGTGCTGACCCTGAGCTCTTCAGCTCAAAGAGAGCATTCTACCACTTGAGCCACAGCGCCACTTCTGGTTTTCTGGTGGCTAATTGGAGATAAGAGTCTCATGGACTTCCCTGGGCTGGCTTTGAACCTCAATCCTCAGATCTCAATTTTCTGAGTAGCTAGGATTACAGGTGTGAGCCAAGGGTGCCCTGCTAGGATTTCACACTTTCTAGGCAGGCATTTTACCACCTGAACAACAGCTTCGGCCCTTTTCTTGCAATGATTATTTTTAAGATAGGATCTCAAAACTCATTTGTAGTGGGTTCTAGTGGCTTATGCTTGTAACCTCAGTGACTCTGGAGACTGAGAAATAAGGATTGAGTCTCAAAGCCAACCCAGAAAGATAAATCTGAAAGCCTGTTATTTCCAATCAACCAACAAAATTCTACAAGTGGAGGTATGGCTCAAGTGGTAAAGCAACAGCCTTCAAGCTCTGAGTTCAAGTCCCAATAGTAGTGCGCACACACGTGCACGCACACACACACACACCATTTTTTACCAACACATTTGTTTACAATAATGTTTCCCATTAACATTGGTCAATGGGTTCAAAGCTTCAGTGAAATGCAAATAATATGTTCTGGAGATTGATGGCATAACAGGGTAAAATAGATTAACGAAACATCAATCATGCTTTCTATTTTTGCCTGGTCTCAGTATTTAATTGTAGATTTAAGTTTGTTTCTAGCCCTTTAACAATACTTAAGGAGTTGTGAACATCTAAAAGGGGCCTTGCTTGCCGTACAACAGGAAGGCTGAAGAGAGTAATCACTTACTGGGCAAAGACTTTGTTTCTACCCCAGCTTTATTGAACATTGCTGTGAAATGCTGGCAGAGCTCTTTCTGAATCCCAGGTAAAGATGAGATGTATCTTTCCTGTCTGTCATAATTAGTCTCAATGGAGTCTCTGTATATATATATATATAGAGAGAGAGAGAGAGAGAGAGAGAGAGAGAGAGAGAGAAAGTGCGTGTGTGTGTGTGTGTGTGTGTGTGTGGAGAGAAAGAGAGAGAGAGGAAGGGAGGGGGAGAGGGAGAGGGAGAGGGAAGGAGAGACAGAAGGCTATGAAATTAAGCAAATGCACATCGCTCACCCTATTACATAGTCTCCAAGTTTAGAGAGAAAGGGAGAGAGACAACCACCAACTTTCAATGGAGACGGAGCATTTACAGAATTAAAATAATCTTTCTTTAATCCTCATCCTGAACCATCACTTTGAGAAATCAAAATTGTCAAAGCAACTGTTAAGAAAATAATAATTTTCCTCACAGGAGTTAGCCAGATGTAATTCCCATGAAAAACTAGAGCAGTGCCAACGCACTGTTGGTGGATGTGTCAATAGCCATCTCAGGACCTGTCAAGCCTGGCAATTGCTGGGAATGTAGAAAGAAATCTAATATTTCTCAGAAAGAAACATTTTACAAAGAAGATTAGTATTATTATCATACTCAGTATCATCTTCACAATGCATAGACTCCACTGTGAAATAAAAATCTTCGTTAATCAAAAGCAAATAAAATTACAAAATAACTGTATTTCTACCACTCCAGTTTTGTTTTTTTTTAAGCCATAACACTTTAAGTAATATAAAGGTGATTTAAATGCCAGAAAATGTAAGCACAGTGCATATTATTATATACTGGGTCTATTTAATATATCAGGTTAAATACCTGAGATAATCAACATAAAGAGAAAATGTCTATCTCATTTCCACATCATTGATCTTAGGACCCATTGCATTAGGCCTTTGTGGACATGCTTGATGGGAAAAAATGGGTGCATGGGAGAGTAAAACTATTCTCCTCACAGCCAGAAAGCAAAAGAGAGGAAAGGGCCACAATCCCCTTCAAGGTCACACTCCCAGTGATCTTAAGACTTCCCATTGGGTCTCATCTCTTAAAGTTTGCACTGTCGCCTAATGATACCATTCTGGAGACAAAGCCCTTAAGATTTTCAAGATCCAAATGACAATGTACATACGATTTACAACCCAGGAGCATCAAAGAAAGTATTCCTCAAATTTTATGGTTTTTTAATCAAGGGCAAGAGCACATATCTTGTATAAAAGCCGGCAACCTTAACGTACAATCATTTTCACATTCCCATTGTATCTGACATTCTGTATTCAGAATTCTTGATATCTATGTTTTGTGACTATTTTCTTTTTTAAACTCAGAACTCCATATTTGTACTATAAACTTAAAGTACAAGTACTGTACAAGTACTGTACCACTTAAACCAGGCCCTTCTCCCTTGAATTCTGGATATTTGATTCTAAAATCAAATAAATTCTGATTAACTGAATTTTGTTGTGTCTTTCATGTTTAGGCGCTTCACCCCAGTATATGTATCACAAGATGATTTTTTCCAGAAATTCATGGTAATGATGGTGCTTTGAAAAGTCTAATTCAAGGATCCCTCTTCCAAAAAACACTATTGTAATTTCTCCATCTATTATTCATACTCTCCATATTAATTCATACTGTTAGCCTTGCTGTGGTTTCAATGGCCTCTCCAAAACTAAGGTTGAAGTTTAACTGCCTTTGTACCAATGTTAAGAGGTACCTTCAAAGAGGTCAGCAGGCCTTACTGACTCTATCCTCATGAATACATTCACTGCCATTTGGGGCAGGGTTTGTTCATGCAAGATTTGGTTTCTGATTTTTGGAGGGACAATCAGTGGTATGTTCTCCTTTTTCTCCAGCATGCTGGCTTGCCCTTCTGCCACATCGTGACGCACCATAAAGTGCCGTGCCAGATGCCAGGCTTTTGGGTTTCTCCATCTTCAGAGTCATGAGTCAAATAAACTTTATAAATTACTCGGTCACAGATGGATCAGCATTCAAGGACATAGAGTTAAAAGAAGTATATTATTAGAAAGACTTCTTCACTGTTTTTTAAATGAAAATATTGCCATTTATGTAGCTCCTAGGACTTTTGTGTATCACATCATTAAATACGCCACAAGACATAAAACTTGAGACTATTACCAAATTACTTCATGCTTGATTTCTTGTGAATCAACAAGGCATAGCACAGCATTGATGTAAACAGACACAGAACTTTCTTTTTTCATTGGTGCTGAGGTCAAATCTCAAAGAGCCCCCAAAGTCCTATAAATTGGCTTAACATCTATCTTGTTATTCTAATTTTTTCTGTCTATTGAATTTGTGAGTGTATAATTCTTATCATTAGAAAAATCCAATAAAATAAATTACTTTATAAAAGAATTACCCCGTCTCTGAAACTCTGTTGTAGCAGCAGAAAACAGACTGAGCCAAAGCCCTAAGGATGTACTTTCTGGAGCATCTATTTAAGTCTACAGGTAAATGTCCCATTGTCCCAATATACTATATGTTTCTTAAGATCAAGGGCCTTGTTCTTTCCTCTTTCATTTCCTTCACATTATGATGGTAAATACATATATAAAAGGCAAATAGTCAGAACCCAGCACATGAGTTTCTCTGGACACTAATTCCACAGAGGTATTTTTAGTCGTAGTGGATATTCAACATTCAAGATAACATTTCTCCTACTTCTCTTTCTAAGTTTGTCCTTTATCCCCAAAGTAGCATATTTAAAATATTGATATTTCTTGAAAACAACTTGCAAATGATTCATACTCTAATTACGTATGTGTATTTGCTATGTCAAAGAAATAACACGCAAGATACAAAGGAGGGGGGGGAAGGAAAGGACAGATATTAATTAAAACAGGTTTCCATCTAGAAAAGTTAATAAGAGAAATCCGTAAGCAATTTTTTTAAAATCCCTTGTGAAAATATCATGTCAATTTTAAATTTGCAAAAACAAGGTAATGTTAAGTATGTTGTGATATCTAGATGAACAAAACCATACTGCCCAGACCTTTACTAATTATCAACTAAATTTGTATTTCAATGTTCATATATCAGTCAGAAATGCAAAGAATTAATAAAGATGTAGTTGCTGGCTGTACCTAAAAAGCATATTAGATGGAAACCAAATCAAAGGCTGATAGCTTAATAAAACAGAGATGTATGCCCATGTGAAAAATATAGCCACAATTCCCATAGATTCTTACCTTTGGCTTCTTAAGTAATATGTCTGTATCCTCTAGAAGTAAAGGTCAGGGTCGTATCCAGAGCAAGCAAGGATATATTATAAATGACAACATTGTCACAACTCAGGTCCAAATTTTTTAAAATAATAAATCCGATGACTTTTTTTCCTGTCCTTAAACATGCACAAAGGCCTGGATTTCTTAATTATTCTCAAAGAAAGAAACAGTTCCGTGGCATTCACAGAGGAAGATTTTCACGACTCAGTATGGATTTACGGATTTGCATGTGGATGAAAATAACCACCACACCAATCATCATTATCCTTTGCCTGAACCTGAGCTAATTAATATGTATGAGAATTAGAGATAAAAGGCATTTCTCAAAGTGAGCTCTCTTTCAAATTTGCAAGTAAACCAAAGGTAAGATTGCCAAATAACTTTTTATTAAAATTATATTGCAAGTTTTTAACTGAAGTTACAATCTTGAAAAAAATTGGTCGAGGTTTTCACAAGTATGGTTCTATTTTCAACCATAGTGTCACCATATTAAAAACTAAAAACTATTAAAATATAAGTAAGTGTACTTATTTATTCAAGGATTTTTGTATATTTTGCATATTTAAATGATAGCTAGTCAAGAAATAAAATGGTAGGAGGCTGAGCTTCCTTGAAAGAATAAGTCATACTTTGATGTTCAAAAGCTATCACAATATGATGATGAATATAGTAATGTTATATCATTTACCTAAAAGTCAATGATCCTAAGAAATTTTCATGTGATATTTGACAGTCTACTCATAAGGTTTTGTGTTTGGCTAAAAATTAAAATGGAATAAAATACTGTCTCCTTTCATCCAAAATTACTTCTATTTTAATCTATCAGCTCCAAACTACATCACTCTTTCTTTAGTTCTCCTGGTATTTGTTCTGCTGAATAACTAATTATTGACCAACCAACTAACATTTATTGTCTCAGATCAGATAAGATCTAAGAGAGATAGGATGTTCTCAATAAACTGCCCTAACAGGCCTGGAAAAAATGTTGAGTGTACTGACTATCTTAGGAAAGTTGACTGTAGTGTTTTATAAACTTGAAAATAACTGTTTTTACTAATTAATTTAGAATATGCTTGACATTAAGAAAATACAGAAAACCAAACTCACATTTTTACCACAACTGGCCTTAGCATTTTAGTTGTGCCTGCCATCATATATTTCTTTAGAAATTCTATTTGTTATAATAATTTTATGTTACTAGAGATCTAACGCACTTTTAAGATTGCATAAGATTTTATTATATTCAATTATTCCATCATAATTTATTGATTTCCTTATCATTGCGCATTTTTCCCTTAGTCTAAAGGATTTCAAAATAAATGTCCTTAAGTCATCACATGTGAATCTGTACTTACTTAGTGTTTTTCTAGACATTAGATTACTAACTGGGATATATTAACATTTTATGATCTTAAGTTCACATTGCCAATAAAACTTCCAGAACAAAACTGTTTATCTGTTTGATTTTGAAGCTAAGTAAGTCACTATCATTTGTATCTTATTGCCTTCTTTCAACTCACTGATCCATCCACATTTTACCAGATATATTATTTGTATTTAATTAATTGTAATCTTAAACACGAACTTCACCGCTAGAATGCTGCCTTTGGGGGGTGAATGGTGATGGACTTCAATCAACTAACCAGCCACTCATGTCACCATGTCAGGTGCTTTATATTATGCTCCTTTCTAAGAAAAGTGACATAAGCTTCTTAGGAAAATAAGCCCTTTACCTTGAATAACCCAGCATTTCAAATTTGCCCCTACGAAATTAATTGTAAACATTTTGAAAAGCATCAAACAGTAATAAACATTACACAAAAAAGTAAAGTAATGACTACCAAGACAAATAGAAATTCTTGATGCTACTCAGTCCTAAAATAGTACCTTAAGTCCTAAAGCATTCCTGTATTTGCTTCACCAGAGGAGGAAATAAGGATTGAGGTAAGGTAGTTTTCTCGGGGCCACAATGTATAGAATGTCATTTAGTTGGATTAACATTGAGATAGCTAGATTTGGCAAACAGAAATACAGTGTATTTTGAATACTGCACAAGACAAACTTTTATTTAAAAATATCTGAAGTTTAAATTAACTAGATATTCATGTGACATTTCTATATTTTCCCTCTCTGACTGCAGAACACCATGTTGCTTTTGCATCTAGAAAGAGAAAGCATGAAAAAAATTCAATTAATTCTCTTAATTTAGCAATGGGCCTCTAACACTAACAGCAAGAAAAATATTGTAATAAAATTAAATTTAAAAAAAGAAAAATATTGACTACAAGAAAACATCATTAGTTTTCATTGTTGATTTAATTATTACTTGAATACACCAGTAAATCTTTTATTACTTCCCCTACATATAAAACATCACAATTGTCATCACTGTTTTTATGTTATTATTATGTTCCTTATATCTAAGAAATTTTCTCCTGAAAATATTTTTAATGTTTCTTAGTCACCCAATAAGAACCTATCATTCATGAAAGTATAGTTAGTTTAAGTCTACTTTATCTGAAAACTTATTTCATGTGGCTTTGACCAAGCACAGTCAAAAATAGTAATAGAATATAAAAATCAAAAGAAATTTCAAAAAGCAAAAATTTTAAATTCTTGCACATGAATTACATTGCTTCTTAATTGATCCAGAGAAGCTCTCAGTTTCTTGTGGTTAAATTTTTGGGTGATCTGCTACTAGGCGTTTCTCTCTTTTTAATTTTGTGAACTATGCCCCTCCAAAGAGCCTGGCGCTGGTGGCTCACACCTGTCATCCTAGCTACTCAGAAGGCTGAGATCTGAGGATCTCACCGTTCAAAGCCAGCCTAAGGGTAAAAAAAAGTCTGTGAGACTCTTAACTCCAATTAACCACTAAAAAGTCTGATATGGAGCTGTGGCTCAAGTGGTAGTTAGGCTTGAGTAAAAAAACTCAGAAACAGCACCTAGAATCTGAGTTCAAGCCCCAGGACACACACAGACTCACACACTTACAGAGTTGTCCAAAGCAAAGTAAAAACTAATGATAAAGTGATGAAAATTAGTGATAAAGTACATTGTTAATGCTGAAAGGCTACTACGCTTCCTTAGCAGAAGTTAGGTAAGGTGATGGGAAAATGAGTCATACATCCACAATCCAGAATTGAACTCTACGAATCCTGCATTTTCCTTACTGGCACACCTTCAGATAGCAAGAGTCCATGGTACTGAGTCTTTCTATGTTTCAGTTTAATATTGTGTTTTGCAGGAATAGAGTTTTCTGCCTGTTGTCAAAAGTGGAAGACACTTTGGTTCTTAGAACCAAAGATCACAGAACCAATGTTCACCCTAAGTAAGCCTATCTGGTGCTAAGAATTGCTGTCTACTTCTGCTGGGAAGCTTTCTTTGGGACCTTCTGTGCAATTGGGGAAACAGACTGAGTTCAAGTGTCAGCCTTTTTGCTCTGGGGTCCAGTTTTAGTATCCCTGAATTGGGCACAATAATATCTTGCAGGCTTATTGTGAGGAGTAAAAGGAGATACAGTAATATGAATGAAAAATAGTAAATGTTTAGTAAGTGGCTTCTATTTCTTAACTGGACACTAATTGATGTAAAGCTTTATTTTTACAATAGTTACAATATCATAAATTTGCCTAGTTTCTTATGTAAGTTAAATATACATTTTCTGGTTGGGACATTGTGACATATACTGGGATTAGCTAAAGAAATTTGTGCTAGTTCTACTTCATACATGGAAGATGACACTAAAATAAATATACTTAAAAATAAAACAAGATAACATGACTGGGGATTTCCATGAACATTCATTTACTCACGATATTTTTGACCTTTGAAACTTTAAAAAATGACTGGAATGAGTTAAATGAAATGGTCAGAACAATAATTCTAGTCAACCTATCTGCTTCCTGCCATATACTTCATGGTTGACATTGTGACATTGTGAAATTTGTTCTTATAAGACAGCTCTTGTCCAATGAATCACACACAGGCACACACAAAATGGAAATGACTCATTTTATTTCTAATGCTTCTTCCTTTACTAGCATTTATACCTCCTTCATACAACTTTCCTCTTTTAAACCTATGATTAAGGATGAATATTCCCGAATCATGGGATGGTATTATTTGTGTGGTTATGAGAAAATTACATAAGTTTCCTAAGTTCCTATCAATGAAGTTGAAATATAATTTCAATAGGCTTTTGTGTGCATAACTGGAACAAATTTACAGCAGCATATTTATCACACATTGTTAGTATGTAATAGAGCACTGAAATGTGTTTTCTTTTCTTCTAAGCTCCTGAACAACACCTGAAGTGAAGCTTCATAAATTGTTCAGCTTTACCTTAGTCAGTATGTTTCAATGGGAATTTTGATAGCCAGGTCTATGTGACTACGCACTTTACATAAAGATGCAGACCATTACGTATACTTTCATCTGAACAATGTATCATACAATTCGAACAAAACATGCCCGAAGGAAATAATTCATTTCTGTTTTTAAACGCAAATCTGTGTTTTATGTATGAAGCACTTAACCACACAAAGTAATAATCCTTCATAAAGTAATGAAATTCACTGAATGTCTGTTCATTTGTTGAACATACTTTCCCATCACATAATGTCCAGGGAATTGTTTTCCAGTCTAAGAACGTAAGTCCTTTCTATAGTGCAAAAGGGAGACAAGCAGGTGAAGAATGGTTATGAAACAGTGAGTTCGTAGATAAAGGAGTACAGATGAAGAGCCCAGATATTTTTTATTTGTTATTTGTTATTTATTTTTTATTTGTTATTATAAAGATGATATACAGAGAGATTATAATTACGTGAGTCAGGTAATGAGTACATTTCTTACTTACAGAGCCCCAAGATTAAGGGTGAGAAGGAACTAAATTGGAAGCTTTTCAGGGAAAGGAAATTATCTCTTCATTAAAATTGAAGGTAGGCAGAAATTTTGTTTGCATATATAAAACATACAAACAAGGATATTTTTTCACTACACCCAAATTTGAAGAGTATCAGTGGTGTCGTGTGTTTCTTTGTTTTCCTCTCTAAAGCTCGACTAATTTGATCCAGCCTACCTATCACTGGATTTCTTTTCCCAGGACCTGTGGTAACCTTGACTGACAGAAAGAACACAGCCACATTGGATTATCTACTTAATAGGCTACTTTTAATCTGCTTCTCTGTCTTGCTAGGTCAGCTCTCTCTAAATCTTCCTAATCCTATTCAATTTACCTTTCACCACAGATGCTCATTTGCATGACATTGATTCTCAGTATTTTTATTTCAAAAGTGGATGATTTGTGGGATGCTGGCTCTAAGCCCTAAATTATTAAATTTTTTATGATATAATCTCCCAACACCTCAAGACCTTCAGTCAGAGTAGTCAATGAGGCCTCCTCTGTGTTTACAATCATAACTAAGTGCTCTTATAATTATTACTTAATAACTAAATAATCATCTTCTCTGTAAGAAATGTAAAAATATCCCTCACTTTAAGGATTGTATTTATGGTGTTGATTATTTGTCTATACTGTATAGGTAGCCTATAACCCAATGTGATGCATAGTTTTTCATTTAACAAACATTTGCTAAGTGCCATGGTCTCTTCCAAGCATTGAAGAACCAATAACTAACCAAAAACAAACAAACAAAAGATTCTGCCCTCATGTAGCATACATTCTAAAGGAGTGAGAAAACCAGTAATAAACATATAATAATTCCTCATTGAACAGAAGCTTGACTTTAGTGGCAGAGCTATCTATACCCCACTAGAGAAAGAGCCCACCCAACAAGAAAGAATTTGTGCATAGATTGAACAGTGTTGGATGGCTTAAAGAAAAGCAGGTAAGGCCAGGAGCCGGTGGCTCACACCTGTAATCCTAGCTACTCAGGAGGCTGAGATCTGAGGATTGCAGTTCAAAGCCAGTCAGGGCAGGAAAGTTCATGAAACTCTTATCTCCAATAAACCACCAGAAAACCGGAAGTGAAGTGGCGCAGTAGCTCAAGTGGTAGAGCATTAGCCTTGAGCTGAAGAGCTGAGGGACAGCATTCAGGCCCAGAGTTCAAGTCCCACGACTGACAAAAAAAAAGAAAAGAAAGAAAAGAAAAGCAGGTAAGTCAGTGTTTCAGCTAGGAGAAGCAAGAGGAAGAGGAAGCTCATACATTACATAAAGAATAGAAGACTAATATGTAATTTCAGTGAGAGGTAATTTATACCAGAATGACAGATATGGAGGTGATGGGAACAAGTCAAATTGTGGACATATAATTTTTTTAGTGAATATTTTTTTTTCTGATCATGGGCCTGAACTCTGGGTTTGGGTGCTGTCCCTCAGCTCTTCAGTTCAAGGCTAGCACTCTACCACTTGAACCACAGCATCACTTGTGGCTTTTTCTGCTTATGTGGTGCTGAAGAATTGAACCCAGTGCCTCATGCATGCAAGGCAAGCAGTCTACCACTGAGCCACCTTCCCAGCCCCATAGTGAATAAGTTTTTTATGTAGAAAGCAATTTATTCCATTATAAACACTTACACAGTTAGTCATGGAGATTAACAGGCCTGCTGGTGAAACAGGTCACCCAAAGTGGAGATGGTATCAAACTAGTGATTAAGGACTAACTCCTAGAAAAAAAAAAGCAACTTTTATCAGGATTAATTTAATTTTAAGAACAAATATAAGCTATCAACTCACTCTTCTTGACAGTCCATCTGTGGTACAACTACCAGATAAAAACATACAACTTTAAAACTTGGTGGTGAATAAATTAAATTTCAAAAATGACAATTATTTTTGTAAAAGCTATTAGCAGAGAAAAAGTTGACAGGTGGCTCATTACGTGACCATTAGGGATGATATACAATACTTTCAGGTCTTAGGGATCACTTGGAGTATGCTTGTTGAACATGGAAATAATCAAGGAACCAAACAGGGTTCTCATCCTTGAGTCCTTTCCTGCTTTCTTTGTTAGTTCTGTGTTCAGTCATTACTCTCAGGTTCTGATTTGGGGCCACAACTGTACATCAGTTAACATTCTTATAGCAATCTAACCATCTAGACCATAGTAGCCTAGAGTTGTCTCATAAATAAACAAGGTTTGTGGGGGTTTTCTTCTTTATCTTTCCATTCTGATTCTATTTCAGACTGTACATTACTACTAGTAGGAAATAACAGAGAAAATTTCCATTCCTTACTTCTTGTTACTTTGTTCTAAATATCCAGTGTCTCACTGCTAACCTACACTGCTTGGTTCCTTGATTATCTCCATGTTCAACAAGCATACTCTAAGTGATCCCTGAAAGCTGGACACATTCTTAAGGCAGAGGCAACCAGATTTTCTGATTTGAGGTCTGGGAAGGTGGCTCAGTGGTGGAGCGCTTGCCTTGCATGCATGAGGCCCTGGGTTCAATTCCTCAGCACCACATAAGCAAGGTGGGAAAAAGCCAGAAGTGGTGTTGTGGCTCAATGGGGTAGAGAGTTAGCCTTGAACTGAAGAGTTGAGGGACAGCACCCAGGCCCAGAGTTCAGGCCCCACTACTGACAAAAAAAAAAAAGATTTTCTAATTTGATTGGGGATGGGATGTGGGAGTAGATTCTAAGATCTCTCTCTTTCTCCATATATATACATACACACTACGCACACACACACACACACACACACACACACACACACACATATTATATTTGAGTGTGTGTGCTGGTCCTGAGCTTGAATTCAGTGCCTGGGCACTATCCCTGAGCTTCTTTTGCTCAAGACTAGTGCTCTATCACTTGAGCCATAGCACCACTTCCAGTATTTTCTGAGTAGTTAGAAATGAGTCTCAAGGCTTTTCCTGCCTGGACTGGCTTTAAGCCATGATCCTCAAATTTCAGCCTCCTGAGTAGTTAGGATTAAAAGCATGGGTCTCCAGCGACTGGTTCTAGATACTTTTTTGATGTAAGGCAAAAAAGAGGTTGTAAATTTGACAAGATGGGGAGGAAACTAAGAACAGCAGGCTTGAGGTAGCAAAATATGGAAAATGGAGACTTATGTATGACAGTGCCTTGGAATAGTCACTGGAATGAATGAATGAAAATCTTTTACATTTTCTCATACTTATTTTAATAATCAGCAGAGAAATGGCAATTGTACAGTTCTGTGGAATTGTAATATTAATGAAGAGAGAAGCAGAATTGCCTTCTAGAGCCCTTTGAGTACAAAGCTTCTTATTCAGGTTTCATTGGCAGGGTTTGGAGGTCAAAGACTCCATGTCATAACAGTATAATTTTTGCCCACACACACACACAAAAGTGTTCTTTTCTGAGATGATTCACAGTTGCCTCTATAATACAACTATTAGGAACCAATATATTCATTATTTGTCTCCATATAAATATGTAGAACCTATTAATGCTTCTGCTTTTACAGATCTCAAGTTGAATACAAAATAATTAGTACAGTATTTTTTTAACTTAAAATGTTATTATTCAGCCAGGTACCGGTGGCTCACACCTGTAATCCTAGCAACTCAGGAGGCTGAAATCTGAGGATCATGGTTCAAAGCCAGCCCAGGCAGGAAAGTCCATGAGACTGGTATCTCCAATAAACCACTAGAAAACCAGAAGTGGTGCTGTGGCTCAAGTGGTAGGGTGATCCCCTTGAGCTGAAGAGCTGAGGGACAGTGCCAAGCCTAGAGTTCAAGCCCCACGACAGACCAAAAAAAAATGTTATTATTCTTTTTTGTTTATTCTTCCTTTTAGCCTTTTTCTTTTTCTTTTTCTTTTCTTTTCTTGTTGTTTTAAGAGATAGGGTGTCACTTTGTTTCCCTGGTTAACTGTAAAATTCCTGAGCTGAAGCAATCCTCCTCCCTCAGCCTCCCAAGTGACTAAGACTATACGCACACATGCCAGAGTGTTCTTTTGTTTTAAAAGGATGGGCAGAAAGTGTAACAGGCTAGAAAATGTCCACTAGATCATCCACTATGTTAAGAAGATTTATTATAAGTGTCAGAAGTATCAGCTTTGGATATTATAGTTTGTTTCAAATCTTAGTTCTCTTTGCTACCTGCATTTAATATGGTACAAGTAATATAACTTCTCTAATGGCTAATTAAATAATCTATGTAATATTTAAACATTCCTACAGAAATAAGGCATCCCATATATGACTATAATTTTCTATTAAGCAAACTACCTGTGTTTGTAAATTAGTTTATCCGATTTGTTAAAAAGGAAAATCCTTTAATGTGAACAATAATCTGTAAAAGTAGATCATAAAAGTTAAAGTTTGTAGCTGGTTGCAGGTGGCTCACACCTGTAATCCTAACTACCCAGGAGGCTAATATCTGAGGATGATGGTTCAAATCCAGCTTCAGCAGGAATGTCCATGAGATTCTTATCTCCAATTAACCACCAAAAAGCTAGAAGTGAAGCTGTGGCTCAAGTAGTAGTACAAAAGCTCGAGGGCAGCACCCAGGTCCTGATTAAGCCCTAGGACTGGTGTGCACACGCACACACGCACATACACATGCACACACACATTAAGTTTGTATAAAATCAGTCTCCAGAATTCAGAATCAGCATTCACAGCTTAAGTCAAACAAAGTTCCTGCAGAAACACAATCCTATCCTTCAGAACGTATCCTTCTATAGTAACTGTAATTAGAAAATTCCTCTTCAATCATTATGCAATATAAAATAAATAAATTATTATTATTGTCTGATATTGACAGCGAATTGGATTACTGGATATTGCATGGACCATACATTCGGCTGTAAACCAAATCTCAATCAGTTTCAAATGACTATTATTATACACAATGTGTTCTATGTTCACAGCATCATTTGGTTGGGAATCAATTAACAGAAAAATAACCTGGAGAATCCCAAATATTTTGAAAGCAAGCAATACAGTCTAAATAATAAATGATGGTTGTGCTAGGGATGTGCCTTTGTGGTAGAGTGCTTGCCCATCATGCATGAAGCCCTAGGTTCGATTCCTCAGTACCACATGAACAGACAAAAATGGAAGTGGTTCTAGCCTTGAGCAAAAGAAGCTCAGGGACAGTACCCAGGCCCTGAGTTCAAGCCCCAGGACTGGCAAAAATTTTTTAAAAATTAAAAATAAATTTTAAAAACTAAAAAAAATGGTGGGTGAAAGAAGAAATCACAGGAAAATTTTTAAAAACACCTTAACTAATATGATATAAAATATACAACATATCAAAATTTGTGAAATAGAGCTAGAGTAGCATTGAAAAGCAAATGTTAGCATGAAGTGCTTATATTCAAAGAGACTAAGTATGAAAATTGATTATCTACATTGGAAAGTAGAAAAATTGGTAGATTAAACTCAGAGAAGAAAGAGGGAAGTAACCAAAATAAGAACAGCAATCAATGAAAATTTTAAAGTCAGGAATTAAAAAGAGCTGGTTTTTGGAAGGAATTAACAAGATTGACAAACCCCTAAGTAGGTAGAGGTAGAGGAAAAAAAGAAGAAATCATAAATTACCAACAGTACTATCTCTTCTCCTATCCCCAACCCCAACCGCACATCTTTGTCACCTAGGCCCCTGCCCCAGGGGAAACTAGCATCTCCCTCCATAATGTAGCAACTGAGGGGTTAAAGCTTAACACAGCAAAGGACCTTCTCAGTCCTACAGTGTTAACACCTTGTTAGGTAGCCTTGTCTGAGGACTTCCATGCTCCTAAATGGTTTGTACAATCAACACTGATCTAGCACAGACATCAGTAAGACAAGAGTTGACATTTTAGGTGATCTCATATCTGATCCCATTCTAAGTTTTGCATTAGGAAAGGCAATGCTAGCCAGCACTAGTGGCTCACGCCTGTAATCCTAGCTACTCAGGAGGCTGAGATCTGAGGATTGAAATTCAAAGCCAACCCCAGCAGGAAAGCCTGTGAGACTCTAATCTCCAATAAACTGCCAGAAAACCAGAAGTGGTGCTGTGGAAGAAAGAAAGGAAGGAAGGAAGGAAGGAAGGAAGGAAGGAAGGAAGGAAGGAAGGAAGGAAGGAAGGAAGGAAGAAAGGAAGGAAGAAAGAAAGAAAGAAAGAGAGAAAGAAAGAAGAAAAAAGAAAGAAAGAAAGAAAGGGCAATGCTTTTTAATGCTTTTGATTGTATTAAAGAGTATACTTTTTGGAACTAAATTTTTTTAAATCCCCCAATTTAATGTCACTCACTGAGAAATGGTACGCTTTACTGCATCATATCCAAAATCATGTCTAAATAAGAAAGGAATGAAGGATGCCAGACACCCAAGGACCAGGACTGCAATCCTACCTACTTAAGAGGCTGAGATCTGAGGGTCACAGTTGAGAGCCAATCTGGGCAGTAAGTTTCATGAGACTCTTTCCTCTAATTAACGACCAAAAAGTACCTGTGTGGTTCAAGTGGTAGAGCACCAGCCTTGAGACAAAGATCTTAAGGCCCTAAGTTCAAGCCCTGGTACCAACACAAACAAAACAAGAATAAACAAAAATCTAATGTCAATTTCTGCTAGGCAGCTTTGAGAGGGGAAGACCTTAAGTTCAGTTATCTTTTACTGAGTGTTTTGTTTTTTCCAGAATTGAAATAAAAAAAGAATTACAAGGGCTGGGAAGATGGCTCAGTGGTAGAGCACTTGCCTTGCATGCCTGAGACCCGGAGTGGTGCTGTGGCTCGAGTGGTAGAGTGCTAGCCTTGAGCTGAAGAGCTGAGGGACAGCGCCCAGGCCCAGAGTTCAGGCCCCATGACCGGACCCCCCCAAAAACAAACAAACAAACAAAAAAAGAATTACAACAAATTCCAAAATTAGGCCTTAATATAAAACTGGAATTCAGTTTTGTAAACTTCATCCTAAAGGTATATCTTTAAAATATTTATTTAATATCTAATCGCAAATGGGCTAAAGAGCATAGACTCTTAAGCCAGATTTCCTTGCTTCGCATGTCAACTCCACTCAAGCAAGAGATGTATCCACAAACACAACTGCTTAATCTCTGTATTCTGTTTCCTCAGATATAAACTTATATAACTACAGTATATACCTTGAAAGACTTTACATGGATTTAAAAAGCAAATGTTTATAAAGTGCTTAGAATAGTGCCTGGCATATAATAAGTGCTAAGAGTTTGTTCAATAAACAAGTAATAAATGCCTTGAGCTACATGAATGATCCTCATCAATCTTTGATAAAGATAAAAGTTCAAGTCTGATACCCAAAGAAAACATTTAAATAGACATTTTCAGGTTTCTTACTCCACCATCAGCCTCTCCCTCCCTTTCCATTTTCACCTGCTCTCATTCTGGTACCATTCCTTCTCCACAAGTCATCCCATACTAATTAGCTTTTAACTCTTCTCTCATCAACCTAAGAACAAGAAAAGCAAGACAGACCTCTACAATGAAACTCTTAAGTAATAAAAGGAATGGCTACCTAGAGCAAAGGCAAGACAAGCAGATAAGAGTATTTATTTTCCTAGGCTAAAGTGTGGCGCACAAAGGCAACACACACACGCACACACACACACAATTCTCTCTGGTGAGGGTTTTTACCAAGGACTGTGTCAATTTCCTGTTGCACAAATGCCTGCCGTCAAGACTTGATTAGGTCTTTTAGCCTCCTCCTTGTCTCTGATGCTCATCTTTAAACCGGATCTCAATAAGCTTTGCTGTAGAATTTAATGAGTTAGTGCATAGGAAGCGCCTACATAATACTGATGGCATAGCAAGATTATCATAAACATTCGCAGCTATTATTTGGAGTTGGTCTTTCCAGTTTGAGCATTGCTTTTCCCTGAAGAGGTCACTCCGGGTGGGTGGAGGAGGGGAGAGTTAGCTGAGGGATGGAAACCCCTGCGGGGGAGACGCTGGAGCCGTGGATGAACAGCGGGGACACTAATAATAATAGCACAGAGGACAGTTTGATTGAAAGTTCCCAGAATAAATCTTGGCACTGGGAATCAGCGCGGAACACTAACAGTGATTTCTGCACGGAGCAGCAGGTTTGATTCGATTGTTAATCGAAGGCTTCCCAAACAAGCCAGCAGAGCCCTCAGAGCCAGCCGAGGGAGGTCAGAGAGGAGCCCCAGCACTGCCTCCAGTGTACCAGATTACCCCTGGAGTGGCTTCCTCGGCCTCCACACGCCGACTGACGCCGTTGACCTGTGAGGTCAGGGTGCTTCTGGGTCCTATCTACCTTTCTCTGATCCTTCCTACCGCCACCCAAATGGCAGGTGCCAGACGCCCCAGCAAAACCGACCACACCGAGACACCGAGTGTCCAACTCCAAGGCCGCGGGGGCGTGGCTGACGCGGGTGCCCCACCCAGCCATCCCCATTGGCTGAGAGTGCCGAGGAGGCGGGGTCTGCGCGCGCGAGTCCTGGACTCCACTGCTCAGCCCGCACTTAGGTCCATGGGGAGACGCGAGTGGGTGAGGAGTGAGTGCCGGAGCCGGGAAAGCCCGGTGACCCCGACCCCGACATGGGGCGACAGGTGAGGCTGCCGCCGGGAGCGCCCTGCCGCGAAGGTGAGGACTCTGACTTCGGGCTGGGGAAGGACCAGGTGGGCGTTCCGGGGAGGGGCAGCGAGGACGCGCGGACCGGATGTGCAGCGGGCGCGCCGTGGTTTATTCAGACGCCCCGCCGGCGCACGGATGTTTACCGCTGCCCGAGACCCTCGGAAAGGCCGGCGGGACTCGGCCCGAGCGGGGGGGGCGGCGCGGGGGTGTGATGGGACGCTCGGATGCTCGGCCGCGCGCCGGTGTCGCCGGAGAACTTTTCCTCTGACTCAGACTCGTTTCCACAGTCCGCGGCTGACGTCACCTGGGGCGGGGGAGGGCGTGCCGGGG